>NW_028318772.1:10000-310000 GCF_062004578.1 Staurois parvus | reverse complement strand
ATCTTGGCTTGTTGCTGGGAAGGATGGATCTTGATGAGGTTGTGTATTTATCTCTGCTAGTGTTTGATGACAGAGAGTATGCTTATCAAACTCTGAAGGAGTATCCCAGGGATCAACTGCTAGCATGTATACGGGTCGCTCATGTTCTAGTAGATCAGGGCACAGAGTTCTCTGAGGTGCAACCTTTGATCCAGGTTTGTGTAGAGTTGGCTTCATCTGGTACCCCTGAAAGCAGGAATGACTTTTTGCCACCATTTAGTGCAGACCAGGTAGAGTCCCTGGTATGGTTATTAGAGGATGATGTGGATTGCTTCTTGGAACATTATGCTGCATGTTCACAACAGGTATTAAGGGATTGTATAAATGCAGTGCAGTCTTTGGTCAGACAGGCTTTGTGTAAGCTGAGCTTTGTTCAACCCATACTGCAGACATGGTCAGACTTGTTGCACCCAGCCTCAGTCAGCTTGCAAAAACCCAGTCCTGCTTCAAATCTATTTCTTCAAAGCTCTATTCCTGCATTACCAACAGCACCTCCAGTTACAGCCCAGTATACCCTGCTATCTACCGCATGTCAGTACCCTGTTCCCACTCTCTGCACCTATCCTGCCTTTAACCCTGTAAAGAAGTCCTCTGTAGCAACTGTTCCCTCCCCTGTTCCATCTTCCAGCTCTTCTCTGTCTCCAGCTGCTCCATCCGTTTACAAACCTGCGCTTACTTACAGTGCTCCGGTAACTAAAACCAGGAAAAGGCGAAAGTTCTTTCCAACCAGTACCATCCTGCCAGTATCCAAACCGGTCAGCCTCCCATCTGAGAACCTGCCTTCCATGGTGCAGCCTGGTGCCTCGGCGCCCACAATTCAGCCTGATGCCTCCACCCAGCCTGATGCCTCCACCCAGCCTGATGCCTCCACCCAGCCTGATGAACTGATCCAGCCTGATGATCTTATTATGCCAGACGACTCGGTGCCCGCAGTCTTGCCAGACGACTCGGTGCCCGCAGTCTTGCCAGACGACTCGGTGCCCGCAGTCTTGCCAGACGACTCGGTGCCCGCTGTTCCGCCAGTCGACTCGGTGCCCGCAGTTCCGCCAGTCGACTCGGTGCCCGCAGTACCGCCAGTCGACTCGGTGCCCGCAGTACCGCCAGTCGACTCGGTGCCCGCAGTCTTGCCAGACGACTCAATGCCCGCTGTTCCGCCAGTTGACTCAATGCCCGCGGTCCTGCCAGACGACTCGGTGCCCGCGGTCCTGCCAGCCGACTCGGTGCCCGCAGTCTTGCCAGCCGACTCGGTGCCCGCAGTCTTGCCAGCCGACTCGGTGCCCGCAGTCTTGCCAGCCGACTCGGTGCCCGCAGTCTTGCCAGCCGACTCGGTGCCCGCAGTCTTGCCAGCCGACTCGGTGCCCGCAGTCTTGCCAGCCGATTCAATGCCTGATGACCCAGTGCCCGCGGTCATGCCAGTTGACTCGGAGCCCACTGTCGTGCCTGGTGACTCGGTGCCCACTGCCTTGCCAGATGACGCGGTGCCCGCTGGCGAGCCAAATGACCTGATGCCTGGTGACCCAGTGCCCGCTGTCATACCTGGTGAACCGATGCCCACTGTCGAGCCAGACAATCCCATGCCTGATGACCCAGTGCCCGCTGTCATGCCTGGTGACCCGATGCCCGCTGTCGGGCCAGACGATCCAATGTCTGACCCAGTGCCCACGGTCATGCCAGTTGACTCGGAACCTACTGTCGTGCCTGGTGACTCGGTGCCCACTGCCTTGCCAGATGACGCGGTGCCCGCTGGCGAGCCAAATGACCTGATGCCTGGTGACCCAGTGCCCGCTGTCATACCTGGTGACCCGATGCCCGCTGTCGAGCCAGACAATCCCATGCCTGATGACCCAGTGCCCGCTGTCATGCCTGGTGACCTGATGCCCGCTGTCGGGCCAGACGATCCAATGTCTGACCCAGTGCCCGCGGTCATGCCAGTTGACTCGGAGCCCACTGTCGTGCCTGGTGACTCGGTGCCCACTGCCTTGCCAGATGATGCGGTGCCCACTGGCGAGCCAAATGACCTGATGCCTGGTGACCCGATGCCCGTTGTGGTGCCTGATGACCCGGTGCCTGTCACCCCGCCTGGGGGCCCGATGCCCGCCGCCCCGCCTGGGGGCCCGATGCCCGCCGCTCCGCCTGGGGGCCCGATGCCCGTCGCCCCGCCTGGGGGCCCGGTGCCCGTCGCCCCGCCTGGGGGCCAATGCCTGTCGCCCCGCCTGGGGGCCCGGCGCCCGCCGCTCCGCCTGGGGGCCCGATGCCCGTCGCCCCGCCTGGGGGCCCGGCGCCCGCCGCTCCGCCTGGGGGCCCGATGCCCGTCGCCCCGCCTGGGGGCCCGGTGCCCGTCGCCCCGCCTGGGGGCCCGGTGCCCGTCGCCCCGCCTGGGGGCCCGGTGCCCGTCGCCCCGCCTGGGGGCCCGGTGCCCGCTGCTCCACCGGGTGATCCGGAGTCCAGCTCGATGTGCCTCTGCCCGGAGTCCAGCTCGATGTGCCTCTGCCCGGAGTCCAGCTCGATGTGCCTCTGCCCGGAGTCCAGCTCGATGTGCCTCTGCCCGGAGTCCTGCCCGATGTGCCACTGCCCGGAGTCCTGCCCGATGTGCCACTGCCCGGAGTCCTGCCCGGTGTGCCTCTGCCCAGAGTCCTGCCCGATGTGCCTCTGCCCGGAGTCCTGCCCGATGTGCCTCTGCCCGGAGTCCTGCCCGATGTGCCTCTGCCCGGAGTCCTGCCCGATGTGCCTCTGCCCGGAGTCCTGCCCGATGTGCCTCTGCCCGGAGTCCTGCCCGATGTGCCTCTGCCCGGAGTCCTGCCCGATGTGCCTCTGCCCGGAGTCCTGCCCGATGTGCCTCTGCCCGGAGTCCTGCCCGATGTGCCTCTGCCCGGAGTCCTGCCCGATGTGCCTCTGCCCGGAGTCCTGCCCGATGTGCCTCTGCCCGGAGTCCTGCCCGATGTGCCTCTGCCCGGAGTCCTGCCCGATGTGCCTCTGCCCGGAGTCCAGCTCGATGTGCCTCTGCCCGGTGTGCCGCTGCCCGGAGTCCTGCCCGATGTGCCGCTGCCCGGAGTCCAGCTGGATGTGCCTCTGCCCGGTGTGCCGCTGCCCGGAGTCCTGCCCGATGTGCCGCTGCCCGGAGTCCTGCCCAATGTGCCGCTGCCCGGAGTCCTGCCCAATGTGCCGCTGCCCGGAGTCCTGCCCAATGTGCCGCTGCCCGGAGTCCTGCCCAATGTGCCGCTGCCCGGAGTCCTGCCCAATGTGCCGCTGCCCGGAGTCCTGCCCAATGTGCCGCTGCCCGGAGTCCTGCCCAATGTGCCGCTGCCCGGAGTCCTGCCCAATGTGCCGCTGCCCGGAGTCCTGCCCAATGTGCCGCTGCCCGGAGTCCTGCCCAATGTGCCGCTGCCCGGAGTCCTGCCCAATGTGCCGCTGCCCGGAGTCCTGCCCAATGTGCCGCTGCCCGGAGTCCTGCCCAATGTGCCGCTGCCCGGAGTCCTGCCCAATGTGCCGCTGCCCGGTGTGCCGCTGCCCGGAGTCCTGCCCGATGTGCCAGTCTTTGATATCCCGCCAGTTACCAGACCCGGGCGGTGGAACATTTCGCCCAGCTAGGACTGTTTGGAGCGTCCTGAGGCCGCTCCTTGAGGGGGGGGTACTGTCAGGAATGGACTTGCCAGTAATGGTGGGAGATTTTTTATTGTAAAAAATCTTGCAACCAGCATACATTTTCTTATAAAAGTACAAATAAATAAATAAACACATGGCCACACATCCGGCCTTAAATACAATTACACAAGGTTACTTCACCATGAAAGAAAACATATCATAAAAGGAAATGCAAACACATTTCAAAACAAAAAAAAAAAAAAAAAGGCCTTTATGGCTTTATACTAAATAGCTATATTGGCGCCTTTCAGGTGCTACCTATAACACTATAACAGTAACAATACATAAATCCAAGGCTAAGAAACATAGATCTTCGGATGCACAAAGCCTCTCTTAAAAATTCTTCTTCACAAATCTAGGGGAGTAAAACACACAGGAAGAAAGAAAGAACAGAATCCACACCCAGAGATCAACAGACTGCGACTACAGACCTGATATTCCTCCACGCCTTTATCCAGGCCCTTCGCCGCAGCCTGTCTTTCTCAAGACCCCGAATTTTCCCAACCTCACCAAGAATGTCATACACCACCACCGAAACAGGAAGGACTTTCTGCCGAAGGGAGACCTGACACCGTGCGTTCCAGGTGAAATATCGGACCACTAGACCAACTAAAAAAAGAGTGTCAAAATCAAACCCCACACGTCTTTCAAAAGCCCCATATACCCACTCCGCATAAGACATGCGGTGCAGGAACGGGATGTCTAGAGCCCTCCCCACCTCTTTGTACACCTCTATATTGAAGGGGCACTGAAGCAAGAAATGGTCCATAGATTCCACTTCACCCCCACACTCCGCCCTCGGACAACCGCGGTCATCCAGAGAACGGAACTTCAAGTTCCCCCTCACATATAGCCTGCCATGGAACGCAAGCCAGGCCTGGTCCCTAAATTTCAAGGGAATCCTTTCCATGTTTATCAATCTTAAACCCTCCCGCAAACTATGGCCTGGGCAATCCTTCAAGGCCAGAGGCGCATGAAAAATGGTGGCCACGACCCTCTCCCTGAGAGATCTCCCAGGAAGCGATCTGACCTCCTCCGCTGTCACACACCACCGCCTAAGAATTTTCAAGCTCGGGGCAACATAAGCCGGGAGCTTACCGTGCTTGACTCTCAAGCTTTTCACTGGCCCGCCACTCTCCCAACAGTTCAGAAAAGGTCTAAACCACATCAGAAATAAACCTACCCATGCAGGCGGCCTCTCTTTCAGCATGTTACCAAAATTATGTTTAATGAACATTACAGAGAAGAAAACGATCGGGTTGACCATTCCTAAGCCACCCTCCCGCCTGGGTCGATAGGTCACATTCCGCTTCACGAGGTTCAGCCTGTTTCCCCATAATAGCTGGAAAAAACAGCTGTAGACCCTTGTGTAGAGAGACTCTGACAAGAGACAGACATAACTGACGTACAAAAAGACCGGAATCAAGTAAGTCTTAATTAGGTCGACCCTTTCCCTTAAGGAGAGCCGCCACCCCTTCCAGCATCTCACCTTGACCTCGGCATCAGACAACCTGGATTCCCAGTTTTCTTTACCATAATCATCAGGGCCAAAAGTGATGCCTAACACTTTGATCTTCAACTGGGGCACTGGGAAGGCTTCCGGAAGTGAGAAGTTCTCACCATCCCTACCCATCCAGAAAACTTCACACTTGTCACGATTAATCTTGGAGCCTGATGCCTCCGCATACTGCTCCATCTCCGAAATCACCACCTGCGCCTCCTCAGCCCCAGAGATAAAAACAGACACATCATCAGCATAGGCTACAACCTTCAAAGGCGGCTCACCAGTTGCGCCCATCAGCACCCCAGCCAAAACCTAGCCTCCTGATGAAGGGGTCGATGGCAAAAGCATAAAGCAAGGGGCTCAGCGGACACCCCTGGCGCACCCCTGAGCCTACCCTGAAAGGCTGCCCAACCCAACCGTTAACCAGCATGAAGCTCTCTGCCCCTTTGTACAATGTCTTTAGCCATCCAATGAACCTCCCTTCCAGGCCATACCGGTCAAGGAGACGCCAGAGGTACTCGTGGTCCACCCGATCAAACGCCTTAGCCTGATCCAGCGCCAGCAAATACTTCCCACTGCCATCAGCCCTGCAACGCTCCAGAACCTCCCGGACAGCTAACACCGCTGAGAACGTACTTCTGCCCTGGACCGAACAGTGCTGATGTTGTGAAAGCAACTCGTCTGCCACTGACGACAAGCGCCAGAAAAGAATCTTGGCCAAAATCTTTCTATCGACGTTGAGAAGGCTGATGGGGCGCCAATTCTCAATCGCCGAAGGGTCCTTACCCTTTGACAACAAGATTACAGCCGAAACTCTCATGGAGGGAGGGAGTGAGCCCTCATCAAGACAGCTATTAAAGACCTCCGCGAGATGGGGTGCCAAGCTGGACTTGAAGATCTTAAAAAATTCAGCTGTCAAACCATCCGGCCCAGGCGTCTTCTTGATGGCCAGACTATCTATGGCTTTGGCAACCTCGGCAGCTGTAATCTCACCTGTCAAATTCGCGGGCAGAACATTATTTTCTAGACCTGGCGTAGACTCCAAGAAACTCAACATCCTTGCCTGGTCGAGGTGCATCTCCTCCAAAAGATCCTTAAAAAAAGCCCTCGAGACCTCCAGGATTCCCGCCCTGGATTTTGTCAGGGAACCTGTACTGTCTCTCAGACCAGTGATCATCTTAACCGCTATACCTTGCTTGCAATTCTGGTAAGGGTCAGGTGAATGGTATTTCCCATAGTCCCTCTCCAGAACCAAGGAGGCATGCCGATCATATTGATATTTTCTGAGGAGAAGTTTAACCTCTGAGATTGCCCCAGAATCTCCACCCTCAGAGACAAGGCGATCGAGTTTCCTCCTCAACCGTTGGTAGGTAACATATTTATCAAATTGTTTCCTCTTACCTAGGGCCTTGAAAAACCTGCCAATCCGCACCTTGGTAAGCTCCCACCATTCTGACTTATCACAGAAATCCAGGATGGTCTCCTGAGCCTGGAAAAAATCCTCGAAGGATCGTCTCACCTCCTCATCGTCCAGCAGGGACGAATTCAATCTCCAGACACCCCTCCCCTTCAGTGGAGTATCTGCAACATTCAAAGACACAGTTAGCAAAAGGTGGTCAGAGAATTCCACTGCCTGACACACAGGTGCCGAGAAAGCGGAGTCCCCCTTTAAAAAAAACCTGTCTATTCTACTCTCACTTCTACCTCGCCTAAATGTGAACCCCGTGCTGTCCGGGCTGCACTTAATTAAGGCATCCTCCAGACCTGCTTCCCTGACTATCGCATTTAGAAAAACGCTGTCATATCCCAGCCTGTCATTTGAGCCTTTCCTGTCTTTGGGCCTAGTAACGGTGTTGAAATCACCTCCAAAGACAACCTGCCGGGATGTAAAAAGGAAAGGCTTAATCCTTGTAAAGAGGCATTTCCTGTCCCACTTTGACTGCGGGCCATAAACATTAATGAGCCTCAGCTCCTGCCCCTTCACAAGGACGTCCAAGACCATGCATCTTCCGACCTCCACTTCAATGACCCGCCGACACGTTACCATGCCGGAAAAAAGCACTGCAACTCCGCTGTAAGGCTCGGCCGCAAGAGACCAGAAGGAGGGACCAGACCTCCACTCCCTCTTTGCCAGGTGGATATCGGCAAGGCACTCAAGCCGGGTCTCCTGCAAAAACAAAATGTCAGCACAAACACCACTGAGCAAAAATAAGGCCGCACTTCTAGCACTCACAGACTTTATGCTGGCAACATTAATGGTTGCCACATTTATCGGAGCGGGAACTGCCATTAAGGTAATTGAGAGAGGCGTTTCTTAGCCTTCTTTTTCCCCTTCTTAGCTGAGGGCCTGGTCCTTTTCAGGGACACACCAGAAGCCTCCTCCTCCATCGAGGCAGGGGAGTCCCCTAACTCCTCCCCATCCCCAGACAGAGTCCCAAACCTATTTTCTAAAGGTAGATCATCCACCTCCAGAGATGAAAGGGATGTGGCGGGGGAAATTACTGTCCTATTTCTCCCACCCTTTCCCACTACAGACCACTCTTCACCCCCCCTTTCTCCACCGGGGTTCCCCCATCTGGGTTTGAGGCCTCCCTCCCACCTCCTGACTCCTCCACCGCCACCCCCGGGACATTGCGGCGGCGCTGCGGAAGAAGAACCGGAGAGGGGGGCACACCCTGCCCAACAAGCCCAGCACCTTTAGCCGCCTCACCAATTCTTTTCCTCCTAACCGGAGGGACAGGGACAGAGGGAGACACAGACAACACTTGGGCAGGGGAAGACACACTCACAGAAACAGACCCAACCTTGGGGGAAGAGGCAGACACAGGGGAAGCAACATCAGGAACAACAGATGATCCCTCCGCCGATGCAGCGGCTACAGCCACCGCATCGTCCCGAGCCTTGGAGGCCTCTTTAAGCTCTTCCGCTTCCAACCTCAACAGTTCGTCTATTAGCTCCGGCTGGTTATGGAGTGCCTCAGGGCAACGACTATATGAGTGGCCTAGCCTAAGGCACAGGTTGCACCTGATTTCATTGCAGTCCTTAGCCAGATGCCCAATCCCCTGGCACAATGAGCACTTCAGGACTGCACATCCTGACGCAAAATGCTGCTTGCTCCCACACCGATGACATAACTTCGGTTGGCCTGCATAAAAAATGATAAGTCTGTCTTTCCCAAGGAAAGCGGAGGAGGGGAGGTGTTTGATCACATTATCAGTGACCTTCAACCTCATCATAGCCGTCCAGCCGCCTGTCCAAATTCTCCTGTCATCTAGTATCTTCCTTAATGGGCTCAACACATCTCCATAGCAGCCTAGCCAAACCATAATGTCCGCTGCTGGGATGGACTCATTCCTCACCAGAATGGTCACATTTTTTACCAAAGGCTGACGAGAGATGACCCTCGGGGTTAAACCCGCCCACCTGGGAGACCCCTTCCACCTATCATCATACCTTTGCCAGAATAAATCCAGGCCATCAGCCCTCACAAAAGATACATCGTATTCACCTGCACCCAAAGGAGCAATAAAGGCAAAGATCTCACTAGCCCTGAAGCCCATTTCTATAATTCTGTCTATCACCTCCCTCCTATTTGGGGAGGCACCCTCACCCGTCCACCGTAACTGGACCATGTTACGCCGTGCCACCGAAGAAGGGGAACCCCCAACCCGGGACTCTAACACCCCTCTCACCTCCTGGCCTCCCCTGACCGCTGCAGAATAACTGACAGAGCCCGCAGCTGGGATGGATCCAGGGTGAGCAGAGATGGACCCCTGAACAGCAGGGATGGGATGAGCAGAGGGAGCAGGGATGGGATGAGCAGAGGGAGCGGGGATGGACCCCTGAACAGCAGGGATGGGATGAGCAGAGGGAGCAGGGATGGACCCCTGAACAGCAGGGATGGGATGAGCAGAGGGAGCAGGGATGGGATGAGCAGAGGGACTGGGGTCCATCCCGGACTGGGCAGAGGGACTGGGGTCCATCCCGGACCCCTGAACAGCAGGGATGGGATGAGCAGAGGGAGCAGGGACTGGCCCAGAGCCAGCATGGATGACAGAAGCAGGGACTGCCTTACAGGCAGCAGGGATGGGAGAAGCACATGGAACAAAGACAGACCCAGGAACTGTAAGAGCAGAAACAGAGATCACAGACTTTACACTCTCCCCACCTGGTGCATCACATATCATCTCCTCCTCCTTCCCCCCCACCAGACTCATGGCTTTAGCCAGTCCTCCAGCGTTACAGACACGCTGGTCTCTGAGCACAGATTCAGTTCCACCTATGGGTGGGGCCACTCCACTCTTCATCCCATCACAAAGACCAGAACATGACTCACCACTGGGCAGGGACAGTCCTCCCCGTGCTGCATCACAGAGACCCAGAGCCAGCATTGTACTGCCAGTGGGCGGGGACACTCCATGATCTTCTAAGCCACAGGGAATCTGAGCTGCAGACACACCCCCGCCTCTGGGCTGCAACACCTTGTCTTCCTCCATGCCATGAGGACGCTGACTTGCAGGCACACCCCGCTCTCCTTCACACCTCCAGACTGCATGCTGACATCCCTGGGCAGGGACACCCCGCTCTCCTTGACTTAGATCACTGGATTCAGCCACCACTTCACTGCTGGATGGGTTCACTCCCAACACCTCTGACACTTTCACTCCTGCTGCTGCAGACGTCACCAACGTGCTGGGGATCCTTTCCAAGCTGACAAACACCGCTCTTTCTTTCTCTCTGGGCTTAGCTGGCTTCTTACACCTGTCATCCTCATCCTCTGATTCCTCAGATGTAAAAGCAAACTGCTTTACATGTAAAGGGGACTCCATTTCTTTAATAAAATGCATAGTTCCAGCTCTCTCAGCCACCTCCACTTGAGACCCCCAGTCCAGGGGCTGCTGCTGCTGCTGCTGGGGGGGGATGGAGCCGGACCCCACAACCTTTACTGCAGGTAATACTTCCTCAGCATGCATGGGGGGGCTGGCCGGATCAGCCTCCACCCGGCAGGCTCCCTCACCTGCTGGTGCATCAGAAAACTCCTCCAGAGATGACTCCTCCTCAGCATGACCACGGGCCTCTGCCACAAGCTTGCTCCTTGCAGATCTAAACCTGTCATCATTAGTATGTCTTTCCCGCAGGATTCCACTGGCCGCTTTTAGTGCAGCAACCATCTTGACCTGCTCGCTGACACGCTGTTCCAAGATCTCCAACTGAGGCTTCATGGTATGGCGCTTGGTGGACCAGACCCGGTCATACGAAGCTCTGAATTTCTTCAACTCCAGTCTCAACCCACTTAGCTTTTCCTCCTCCTTGTTCAAGCGGTTGATATGGGCCACAGTGCGCTCTCTGTATGCACTGTATTTCTCCCCTGGCCTAGGGCCCATTCCCAGGTCCTCCACTGGTGTTTTTGTGGGGCCGGTACTAGGGCCCTTGGGGGGGCCCTCGCCACCAGGATCCTGCCCAGGAACACTCATCCTTCCTGGGCAGGGAGAGGAATCCAGTCCCCGGGTCCAACAAAGGCCTCTGGAAGCTCAGAGCACAGCCTGCACACCACCTTCCACAACAAGCTCAGGAATGGATTCACCACAGGTGGTGGGACTCGCCTGCCTTGTGGGCTGCAGTACCAGGGCTGGCCAGCGGGTGCTCCCGGCAATCAGAGACTCAACCCTGCAGCCAGCCAAACACCTGAAGTTGATTATACAGGTGTATTTAAGGGATGGCCAGACCTGCAGTCTTTGCCTTGGTGTGTGTTTTTCCTGGGCCCTGTATCTTGTTCCTTTTCCTGTTCCTGTCCCTGTCTCTGTCTGATTCGTTGCTGACCCTGCCTGATCTGGACCTCTGCTGACTTCTCCTGTTTCATCCCTGGCTTGTGACCCCGACCATTCTCTGCCTGACCCCCTGTACCTACCTGCCCGATTGTTATTGACCCGGCCTGCCTGACGACGCTTGCATTGTATATATTGTTATCCGTGGGTGGTTTGGTTTGGTTCGTTTGCACTGTGTTATGTTTTAGTATTGCACTGCGTTTATGTTTGTATTGTTAGTCTTTAATAAATTGTCTTATTGTTTATAACATATCTGAAGCCTGCGTTTCCCTGCGTCAGTCACATACCTCTGGTCACACCCCGGAGCTCTGACAGCAGATCTGCGCTTATAGACCGGCGTGTATACCACCACGGCATTCGTTGCGAATGCCGCCGGCGGTAGGCCGCGGGCCTGTATCCACATATCAGCAGCATAGTACCACATGGACTTCATAACGCAAGGCGCCAAGCGGTGTGAACTCCGCGTGTAGGCTTATGCATATCTTACAAACCATTCCCAACCTGAAACTGTATCTGGATGGATGTGTTTTAATAAAGATCGTATCGGGCCCATCCAGGTACAGACTGATGTTTCTAGGGGATGCTTGTACAGAGAAGTTACATACCAATAGGAGCTACTAGGACAGGAAGTATGCTCTCCATAGAGGGCTCATGGGGGGAAGGGGAGGAAGTCTGCTGACCTCAGAGGGCTCATGGGGGAGGACCAGTGATAGATAATAGGAAAGGCTATGCTCCAATCGAAATGTACATCCTGTGTATAGGCACTCCCCATTGCATTGTTCTGTGGGAGGGGATTAACCTTATTCATGTGGGGGGCGTGTATGTGCTTGTAATAAAACCGGGGGCTGAGTCTGAAGCCAGTCTCTATGTGAATTCCAAAAGCAACCTGAAAGTGTCGTGTGATCATTTCCAGGTATAGGGAGCTCCATCCCCCACATCTCAACAGAAGCTAACCCAGTTGGATGGGCAGGAATCGTGTAGTTTAGCTGCAGTCATGGTAAGCGAGATTCGCACAGCTTTATGGGGGATTTCTGCGCATCCAACTGCGAGTACTCACGGTAAGCAGAAATTCGTTAAAGCAAATTTCCAAGACACCACTTAGCATGCTGGGAGAAAGTATAAATATGTGGGGAGGTCAGGTGTTTAGTGTCTTCCCACCCAGACCTGGGTCTGGTGTGAATGAGTGAGGAACTGCTGTCCAGGTTAGGCCTCAAACCTTGGGCCTAGCCATGTGCTCCAGGCTCTGCTAGAGAGCCTGTGTGTCATCTCAAGGCATGAAGGAAAGGATCGATATCTGAGATGAAGTACCAGAGGTGACCCTAGACCAGGGAACTGTGGAGAGCCTGGGAAACCATCAAGATGGCCTCATCCAGAGAATTCCTGCACTTTCTTTTGAGTTTTCTTTTTGTTGCTATGGGATACAGCTGTTGCTTCTAACGTACAGATTGCTGATCACAGCTTAAAGGCTCTTTTCCAGTACTGCTGTTTACTCGCATTTCTTTTGTCTACTAGTCTGCTGCTTTTGACCTAGGGTGCCCTGTGTCCTAACCCTCTCTCTCTCTGAGTTGCTACTGTTGAGCAATAAAACTAATTTTTTGCATTCCAGAAGTGACTGGTGCTCATTTTTTTTACATTGTCCACTACCCACTTTACCTAGCAACCTGCACTCTGAGGTGAAATGTCAGTCCTCCCTGTCTTTGGGGGTAACTGTCATGCTTCCGGAGGTCGGGGGGGGGCGCTACATATGCAAGAAGTATGAACATTTGCAGACGTGTGGCTGCAGGGTGCGGAATGCCATGGTTGCTTACCATTGGCTCTGTACACTGACAGCTTCCTGGATAGCTCAAGTGGGTTCAGACTAGGATCTGAAAATAACTGAGCTCATCTCTACTGGAGGGTATCAGGGAACTAAAATAGCCAGGAGGCTGCATGAGTTTATGTATGAAGCAATGTTGGAAACCCCTCTGAAAACTCTGCTGTAAGGGACCTTTTTCTTTAGGCCCCTTTCACACAATCCGTCCAATCGGGTTTGTCTGTTCGTTTTTCAGTTGGACCCTCGATTCTCCTCTAAGGAGTGGAGGATGTAAACACCCGCTTACCTCCAATCTGATCTAATCTGCTAAAAACAAATGGAATGGGATCTGTTCCCCTGCATCTGGGCAGATCCAATTGAAGGGCAGTTGGGTGTAAATAACCAGCTAGTCTGTTTACATCAGACCACCCATAGAGCACAGCATACTGTGTCTGTGTTTGTTCTGCATAAATGAGCAGACACGAACCTGTCATCTGCCCGCTCAGCTCTGTACATTGGGGGATCAGTGGACAGATCCCCCGATGGGCATACAGATTCTGCCCAGTGTGAAAGGTGCCTTAAAATAAAAGTGGACAGAAAGCCCTTAAACACAAAGATAGCAAAGTTGACAGAGTCCTTGAATCTAAACTCCCACAATATACTGTATATACTCTTATCCCATCTGCAATCATATCCTCCACTTGCCTTTATGCCTCCTCTCCACTTTCATCATTTTCTTCCACTTCAACCATGTCTGTTCCTGAGTAGGCAAACATTTGCTAATTTATGTGCACATACTGTATGTGTATAACAGTATAAAAATATTGATGTCTAGCTATCTGCCAATATACATTTATGCAAGTGTACCTAAATAAACAATACAAATACCTTTAGTCATATTACTGGGGAAGGTAAATATATTTATAAGTATGTACTTTGTTATGACAAAGTTATGCTTTTAGAATGCATTTTACTTTTTATGCATTTTTTGCTCTTGTTTTAATTTCCCAAGTATAGCACTTGATTAGTCAAGCTATGGCTATATTCTAGATGCCATGCTGTTGTTTGTGGTTTGACAAGTCAGGATTTGAATATGTCTTTTAAATGTCACTTGGCTGCACTTATACTATCTTGGGATGTGAATGTTAAAAGTGTAATAAGTGTGTGATAAGTTGATGTGCCTGAACATTCTTTATATAGTACTGGCAGAAACCAAATGCTCTTGGGATCTCCCTGGCCAGCAGGTGGTGTTCTGATCCCACACCATACCTCTGCCAGATCTTTTATCGCATGTCTGATGCTCTGCTACAAGAGAAACCAAATACCACCGATCAGTGATTTATAATAGTGCTGTGTCATACTTATAAATAGTTTGCTACTGGACACTAAGGATTTTATTATTACAGGCTACCAGAAACTTAATAACTGAGCAAAATCAATAGGATGTGAAAGATTTTTTTTTTGTGAAACATTTTTATAAAAGATAAAAATAAGATTTTTTTTTTTAGTTTGTGGCAAAATAGAGCATGTCCAACTATAATGGGTCACAAAATGCTTAAGTATTTCATGTAATGGAAAATCTGCAAGAAATAAAAGCAGAGTACAGTGTAAAATTAGGTTATATACTTTTTGTGGCTTATTAAAAAACGAATTGCAAAAATCTGAACCCTGGGTGAACCGCTAAATACACATATAAAGCACATACAGTATATGAGAGCATCAAAAGCTACTTCACAGATGCTGCCATTGGGCTCCATTTTAAATTTCCCACGACCGGTATCTTACCACAGTGATGGATAAGGAGAGATTGAGCACCCTTGTAATTTGAAAAGAGGAGTGCTGCATGAGCACACTCCATGTTCTCTTTCCCACCATTTAGCACCATCCACTACTGGAAGCACCTGCTACTCCTGTTCCTGACACAACAAATACATTTCCAGTCTCCAGTTTTGCTTCACTGCACATCTTCAGTGATTTGGTCACCTCCAGCTGCCAGAAACCCTTGTCATCATCAACTTCCCAGGTTTGTGAATACTTTAGTCCTTTCCTCAAATTGAGTCTTGTTTCTGACTGCAACACAATGAAACATGTCTTCTTAAGCCACACACACAGAATAGCCCTGCTGCTACAGGTGACCTCAACCCATAGTCCCCTAATGGCTCTGAGGGCATTTTCCGAGATGGAACTAAAGCTTGTAATCTGGAACTTGGGACCTTTATTGTTATAGTGTTTTCATTTGCGGAGTCTGTTTCATCTCCTTCAGGCAGGTCCAACATTTCATAGTAAGAATTAGAGGGTGAAAGAGTTCCCCCAAAGGATAGAAGTTTAAAAGAAAACCAACAGCGGTGTAAATAAAATCAATAGCTTTATTATGATTCACAAAAAATTGGTAATAGACCTATTAGGCCAAAAGATCCTCTATTCACATGAATAAAATGGATAACATTATCACCTTAAAATGACCTGAGCCACACATACTATGAATATAGACATATTACTACTACCTTCTGTCTTAAATGAACATTAATTATGAGTCAATTAACCAGAGTCTCGCATAGTGGGATAGCCACTTTAAGCAAGCAGTGCAGGATCCAAGACTCTGGAAAATAAACTCTCCAACCAGGACATTGTCCACCATATATAGAAACCACATATGAATAATATGAAATGAGGCAGAGGGATTCACTCAATCAACCCAACATTAGTGTAGAGCTATAATGGCGAATCACATCCCATGAGGGATAACTTCCCTTTATAGCCACAGAAATTATTAAATTGTGCACATTAGAATAGGAGCTCGCAGTTGGATGTTGAATAATTGGAAGTTTGTTGGTCTGTTCAAGCTTATGAAGCTGCTCTATCATAAAATAATTGTTAAAACATTCCTTGGTCTGGTGTTTTTCAAAAATGGGTAATAGCCATCATAAAACTCTAGCAGAGCCTTTAACAGACTTCATTGCCTGTCATAATTACTTTAGCAGAGAAATTAAACTATTACACATTTCAGCCTGGTGTTTACCTGCCAAAACCCAAAATAATTTTATATTTCATAAATCCTAATATGTGTTCATAAAAGGTGACTACCCATATGTAAAACAACATAACAATCAGTTTGATATTATACGTGCCTGTGACTAATGACCAGAAAGATGAAGGAACAAATTACCCATTCCGAGGATGTCTTACATAGGATCAATTGAATCTTTGAAATTGTGATTTCATGTTGTGCAATAATTTGTTGGTTGTTAGGCTGTAAAATTCGGTCAGCTGAAAATATTGCTAGAATTAGAAAAGTGACATTAGAGGGAGTATCTGCTGAAATATCATAAACACTTGAGCACCCTTCTCTCCCACCCATCAGAAATCATGAAGGATTGGCTCAGTGATACCTTTAGAGCAGCTTGCCTCAATCTTTTTAACATGGAGAAACCGTTGAAATAATTTTTAAAAATGTTTTGCTAATAATCAAGAGCCCAAAAAGTGAGACTACCACCAGGGAGAGTTACCAGCAAGGCCATGGAGATATGAGCACTATTAGTGGTGAAAAGAAAAAAAGCACATCACAAGAAAATTGATTTAAAAGACTTTATAATTGTTTTTTATTTTTTCAGTTGGTTGAATTTGTTATTAGTGAAAGTGCTACACTATTTGATAGAATTAGATATTGCTTATTGCTCAAGGAATCCATAGTAACCTCTGGAGAAACCCTAACTGAGAAAAGCTGCATTAGTTAAAGAGGAGCTCCCGCCTCCCCAAAAAAATAAAAAGTCAGCAGCTACAAATACTGTAGCTGATGACTTTTAATATAAAGACCCTTACCTGTCCAGGGATCCAGCTGTTTCCTCTCTCGAGCCGATTCTTCAATCAGCTTCGGGTGCAGGCATCGAAGGTAAGGGAAACCGGCAGTGAAGCCTTCTAGCTTAGAAACCTACTGTGCATGCGCTTGGTGCACTGCTCTTTGTGAATGATCCCACAGTCAGGTGGGACCTGTGATGTGTCTCAGAAGGCTGTGGAGGGGAGGAGGAACGGCCAAACGTCGTCATGGCGCGATCTGACCGGAAGTGGGAGCTGGTACCTGTAAATACCAGGTACCTGTCCCACCCCCCCCCCAAAAAAAAATGCCAAATGTAGCAGTGGAAGGAGGGAGGATGAAAACAAGCTGAACTTCCCCTTTTTGGGGAATAAGGAGTTATTTTGGGAGGTCAGTAACTCAGAAGCTGACTTAATTAGGAAAAATTGCACATGAATTGTCAGGAATGGACTTGCCAGTAATGGTGGGACTCGCCTGCCTTGTGGGCTGCAGTACCAGGGCTGGCCAGCGGGTGCTTCCAGCAATCAGATACTCAACCCTGCAGCCAGCCAAACACCTGAAGTTGATTATACAGGTGTATTTAAGGGATGGCCAGACCTGCAGTCTCTGCCTTGGTGTGTGTTTTTCCTGGGCCCTGTATCCTGTCCCTGGCCCTGTCCCTGTCTGAGTCGTTGCTGACCCTGCCTGATCCGGACCTCTGCTGACTTCTCCTGTTTCATCCCTGGCTTGTGACCCCGACCATTCTCTGCCTGACCCCCTGTACCTACCTGCCCGATTGTTATTGACCCGGCCTGCCTGACGACGCTTGCATTGTATGTATTGTTATCTGTGGGTGGTTTGGTTCGTTTGCACTGTGTTATGTTTTAGTATTGCACTGTGTTTATGTTTGTATTGTTAGTCTTTAATAAATTATATTGTTTATAACTTATCTGAAGCCTGCGTTTCCCTGCGTCAGTCACATACCTCTGGTCACACCCCGGAGCCCTGACATTACACCAAGGCCAATCCTGACCAGAAGTGGCTGCACAGGGAAGCCATCTTGGCTTGTTGCTGGGAAGGATGGATCTTGATGAGGTTGTGTATTTATCTCTGCTAGTGTTTGATGACAGAGAGTATGCTTATCAAACTCTGAAGGAGTATCCCAGGGATGAACTGCTAGAGTGTATATGGATCGCTCATGTTCTAGTAGATCAGGGCACAGAGTTCTCTGAGGTGCAGCCATTGATTCAGGTTTGTGCTGAGTTGGTTTCATCTGGTACCCCCGAATGCAGGGATGAATTTTTGCCGCCATTTAGTGCCGACCAGGTAGAGTCCCTGGTATGGTTATTAGAGGATGATGTGGATTACTTTCTGGAGCGTTATTCTGCATGTTCACCACAGGTACTAAGAGATTGTATAAACGCAGTGCAGTCATTGACCAGACAGGCTTTGTGTAAACTGAGCTTTGTTCAACCCATACTGCAGACATGGTCAGACTTGTTGCACCCAGCCTCAGTCAGCTTACAACATCATTCCTCCACTCAAGGCACTCTTCCTGTATCCCCGACAGCACCCCCAGTGACTGCCCAGTATACTCTAACTACCACATTCCAGTCCTCTGCTCCCACTCGCTGCACCTATCCTTTCTTTAACCCTGTAAAGAAGTCCTCTGTAGCAACTGCTCCCTCCTCTGTTCCATCTTCCAGCTCTTCTCTGTCCTCAGCTGCTCCATTCGTTTGCAGACCTGCGTTTACTTGCAGTGCCCCAGTAGTTAAAACCAGAAAAAAGCGGAAATTCTTTCCAACCAGTACCATCCTGCCAGTATCCAAACCGGTGAGCCTGCCGTCTGAGAACCTGTCTTCCGTGGTTCAGCCTGGTGCCTCGGCACCCGCACTTCAGCCTGATGCCTGTACCCAGCCTGATGCCTGTACCCAGCCTGATGATCCTATCACGCCTGATGACCCAGTGCCCGCTATTGAGCCAGACAATCCGGTACCTGATGACCCAGTGCCCACAGTCATGCCTGGTGACCCAATGCCCGCTGTCGAGCCAGACGATCCAATGCCTGATGACCCAGTGCCCACGGTCATACCTGGTGACCCGATGCCCGCTGTCGAGCCAGACGATTCAATGCCTGATGAACCAGTGCCCGCTGTCATGCCTGGTGACCCGATGCCCGCTGTCGAGCCAGACGATCCAGCACCAGATGACCCGGTGCCCGCTGTCGTGCCAATTGACTTGGAGCCCACTGTTGTGCCTGGTGACTCGGTGCCCACTGCCTTGCCAGATGACGCGGTGCCCTCTGTCGAGCCAAATGACCTGATGCCTGGTGACCCGGTGCCCGCTGTCGGGCCAGACGATCCAATGTCTGACCCAGTGCCCGCGGTCATGCCAGTTGACTTGGAGCCTACTGTCGTGCCTGGTGACTCGGTGCCCACTGCCTTGCCAGATGACGCGGTGCCCGCTGGCGAGCCAAATGACCTGATGCCTGGTGACCCAGTGCCCGCTGTCATACCTGGTGACCCGATGCCGGCTGTCGAGCCAGACAATCCCATTCCTGATGACATCCGGGCGGTGGAACATTTTGCCCAGCTAGGACTGTTTGGAGCGTCCTGAGGCCGCTCCTTGAGGGGGGGGGTACTGTCAGGAATGGACTTGCCAGTAATGGTGGGACTCACCTGCCTTGTGGGCTGCAGTACCAGGGCTGGCCAGCGGGTGCTTCCAGCAATCAGAGACTCAACCCTGCAGCCAGCCAAACACCTGAAGTTGATTATACAGGTGTATTTAAGGGATGGCCAGACCTGCAGTCTCTGCCTTGGTGTGTGTTTTTCCTGGGCCCTGTATCTTGTTCCTGTTCCTGGTCCTGTCCCTGTCTCTGTCTGATTCGTTGCTGACCCTGCCTGATCTGGACCTCTGCTGACTTCTCCTGTTTCATCCCTGGCTTGTGACCCCGACCATTCTCTGCCTGACCCCCTGTACCTACCTGCCCGATTGTTATTGACCCGGCCTGCCTGACGACGCTTGCATTGTATGTATTGTTATCTGTGGGTGGTTTGGTTCGTTTGCACTGTGTTATGTTTTAGTATTGCACTGCGTTTATGTTTGTATTGTTAGTCTTTAATAAATTATATTGTTTATAACTTATCTGAAGCCTGCGTTTCCCTGCGTCAGTCACATACCTCTGGTCACACCCCGGAGCCCTGACATGAATCAAAACCAGGTGAACTTTAAGTGCTTTCATTTTTAATACCATTTATTTTGCTGTTGCTCACTATCTATTTTGTAATATTTTCTGTAAATATTTTTTCCGGAACCCTTTGTTTTTTCCTTTTATTATTGTCAAGGTCCTACCTTTTCCCTGAGGTTATGTTACTCCATGTGCTGGCGTCCATCTTGGATTCTACTGTGCATGGTGGGAATCCTTTTATGCCTTCAGGTCTCTGTGGTCCATCCCCCAGAGGGGTGTGGTTGATGACATATAAGCCTGTGGCCCGCACATGCTCTTTGCACTTGTGTCTTGTGTCTTTGTGTTGCTATTACTCTGTTCTGACTCTCGTGACTCTCCTGGTATCTGATTCGGCTTGTACTTGACTATTCTTTGTATTCTCCTTTGATCTGACCCTCTGTTGCTGAACCCGGCTCGTGACCTGTGATTCTCGTCTGCTGTCCTGTACTGTTTTGTCCTGTTGTTGTTGACCTGGCTTGTCTGACTACTCTTTTGTCTCTTCCACCAGCTACACGCCATTGGCGGCGGCCATTACCGCAGCTGAGGTGTCTCGGGGGCCGCGACCTGGTTCCTGGCTGCGTCAAGTCCATCCCCACCATCAGGGGCCCTGGTGAAGGGCAGCCTGGGACTTAGACTCCGCGCCCTGAAGGACTTCGGTCTGTGGGTGGTGGTTGTCGTCAGCCAGTGCGTTACATTGTTAGGCCTGCCTGTCCGTTCCTCGTCCCCTGCCCTGACAATTATGCTGATTTTTAAATGCTCTAAACAAGAAATCAAAGAATCCTTGTCACCTTGAAGATTACCATATTTTAAACTCTGTTACCTTCCTGTCTGCATGGCAGCAAGTGTAATATACATTTTCTAAAAGTCAGAACTGTTACAGCAGATAAGATGAACTTTGTGTTTTCTCCAAAACACAAGGAGGAAGCTAATGCTGGTGTGTGTAAAGGGTTAATTGCTGAGTTAACCAATTCCAATGACATCCATTCTGTCTGCAACACTTAGATTGCTGTCACTTGAGCTGGGAAATCTCTGCAGAATGAGGCTGAGAGTGTAGTTTCACATACTGTCGGAAGCATAATCCTGCAAAGTCAAGGGCTGTAAACTCAGTGGAAGTAGCTCTTAGAGTGGGGTCAGCAACCAGTAGATCTGGCCTGGTGACTGATAGATCACAGTCAGGGCTTGCTGACCCACCATCCCAGCAGAACGTTGGGCAGCAGCTAAGGCTGCAGAGCATCAGCCAGAGAGGAAATCTGAAATATAAATAAACAGCGCAAAAATAGATTTCTAAATCCACTCATAAAAAATTATTATATAAAGTGCATGAATTAATAGTGAGTATCCTCAATTATATTAATATAAAACACCAAAAGTCCATGTGTAATAAAGATCAAAAATTCTTCAAATATAAAGACAAACTTCCACTTTCCACCTGTGCAGAAACCAACATCAAATGCACTCACCAGAACTTGGTGAGTAAGAAGCCTTTAAGGAATTTTAAAGGGATCCTAAACCCTCTTTAGCATCCACTCTATAGAATTCTTCACCATCCGAATAGGCTTCACCAAGAGAAAGAAATCTCAAATAGTGTAATATTGCCAAATAATAGTAAAATTTCAAAGCAGAGATTAGGGCCACTCACATGTCAGCAACTTGTAAAAGGCACATTTATTGAATATAATAGACTCCAGATAAAACATGAGTGTTTTAACAGCCTCCTTATTCCAGGAATCTCACATCAGCCACAGGATAAAGCAGAGAATCCACACAGACCAACACAGCTCCCAAAGATGGCCGCTGGAACGCACCGCTCAGCGTGCGCTCCACTCACCGGAAGTGACGTCAGACGTACTGTTGTGGACCTTTTGAATTATGTCTCAAAAACATGACTTTATCAAGACATAACATTATATAACATCAAGTCAGCATAGCCGGATGTTAAGAGTTAATTTGTCTTGGTTGGAAAGTCGAATGACCATCTGGCTGGAGAGATGTAGACGGTGGGTGAAGAGATTTTTTTTTCTTTTCTCCTAGAGACAATACTATTTTGAAGTTCTACAGGTGATCAAACACCATTATTCAGACTTCAATAAGCAGGTAAATATATACAAGGTCTGGACATGACAATAGAGGAACCAAACTGATTGTCTGAGAGCTTACCCAAACCTTGTAGAGTGTGATAAACCAACAGACCTCTGAAACTATCACAATATACTATTGTCCACCAAGGGTGAAAGCATTAACAGTTGTTTACCGTGATTCCAATACAAGAGCCAGGCAAACAGAGAGTTTTTCCCTACACATAGAAAATGTTGGTTCTAAAACAAAGAAGTGAAATTCAGGACATTTAAATCTAAAAATTGACTGTATATAATTACAAAGATATACTACAAAAACATATTATAAATAAGATGTTATAGATTTTACACACCACTAAATATTCAGCAATGGGAACTATATATCACTAACTTGAGTATTGAGATGATGGAAAGTAAGATGTATTATAAACTAGCATTAGTTACATGTCTTATCAGGAAACAAACAGGATGGTATTTCCAGAAGGAATAACTGAATATACACCTATATTCCATGGTCCCTATTTAGAATATTATAGGTATGATCACTTATATCTGGAAAAAGACGTATATTTGATCCCTGAAATTACCTTAAGATTCCACCCGAGGTATGAGTCATCTCAAATACTCAAATTGTTCTATGATACATGACCGCCACCTGGCGGGCAGGTGAGAAATAGCTTATGTACACACATTTCTCAACTAGCCAATCAAGAAGCCTGGTGGGAAGGTATCTTAGAACAATGGATTAGTGGATATAAAAGCCCTTGTACCTTTAAGAAAAAAAAAAAACGTCATCAAGAAAAACCTCATCAAGAAAAAGCTCAAAAAGAAAAACTCATCAAAAGAAAAGACCTCATCAAAAGAAGACCCTGACATCTGAAGAAGATCTCTGCTGAATAACTACTCTTCCATCCTTTCAAACTTCCTAAAACTTTAACTAAATTTCTAAACCTCTATCCTTATAACTTCCTACATTCTCCCATACTGAATCTATCACTTGCCTTATAATATCATTTCTAAAGGCGTTCCACTGCCAGCTAAATCCACGGGAGAGTTGCCTAGTCTGAATGCCGGGCGCGGTGAGATTGTTTATTTGATTTTGTATTACCTATTTTCTCTGTTGTGTGGAATCATAGAATTACCTTAGTGTATCACAACAATATTGGGTAGTTAGATATATGTAGAGAGATCCTGTTTTACTGTTAAAAATTGTTTGTTGCCATATTATAATTTTTTTTCATATTTCATAATTTATTGAATATTAATAATCAAGAGTATAAAATATCAAGGGCCAGCTTCTTGCAATCCTATGGCCACGGCTTGTGAGAATATAACCTTTGAGATACTCGAAATTATTAATTATTAATAAATTTAATAAATAATCAGATCATTTAAAAATTGTGATATTGATGTAATTAGTTAGAAACCTTATTATTGTGTCTTACATTGGTAGGATATATTTTTGATTGTGTGTACCAATATTCATTTATCACCAGTCTTTTGCGTTTTGTGTTAATATATATATAATTTTTGTACATAAATAAATTTTTATATTTATCTATTATAAGGCAAATTTTGTGTGTATGGTACGAAATCATATTGGCTAAAAGAATTCAAGGTATAATAATAAGTGGTGATCAAATTATCAAGGTGTCCAAATTATTGGTTTACTAAATATTTGCCGTATTTTAACGGCTGGAGGCACTGTAATATTTCATCTAAGGGAAAGGGACACGCCCTTTATAAATAATATATATCCTTACATAAACCACCACAGGATAAATTTGGAGGCACTGCTGAGATCCATAGAAATCGTACCATAACACAAAACACACTGGTGATTGTATATTTGTACACGTTGTCAAACATATATTTTATATCAAAATGGCATCCAGTAATCACGGATCCACCTCTTCCAAGCATAACGAGGAAAATATGGCGGCTCAAGGCATTGAGCAGGAAGCTCTGAAGCCAGCTCGGAAAGCTGCCGGTGCTTGGCAGAAGTATGTTGAATGTGAAGTAATAGATTACCTCCGCAAGAGATTAAGTTTGGGGGATAGCAATAATGAATTCGTGGATGAAGAGAAAAGGCAGGCTATGAGCACCTTTGAGGACCTGTTCAACCAAAAGGGCCAGGTTGTTGAGTTTTTAATGGCATTTGCTAGAGTAGAAAGTGATAGAAGCCGTGACAGACTTCTCCTAGAAGCTTGGCCCATGTTATGGTTCATGACCGCTGGAGCTGCCCAGCGAACCATGACTTTAAGGGAAGAGTTGTCAGAGGCCCGCCTCTTGTTAGAAAGCAAAAATCAGGACATTGAGTCTTTGAAAGGGAAGCTTGGTCATGCCGGTATTCGTTTAGACGAATCCCAGAAATATTATGATAGATTGGTCAGAGACTTTCGAAGTGCTCAGGACCTGTATGAAAGAAACTTTCAGGAATTAAAACAACTTCAAGAGAAGTATCAGGACTTAAAAGATGAGGTGGAGTACTTCAGATCAGAGAGGTTATCTCCTGTCAAAATTAAAGTTCACCCAGGGGATAAGCATGACCAGTCAGAACTTACATTGATAAAATCTGAGCAGAAAACTCTGGAGGAGCAGATCATGAGGTTGACGGCCCAAATAAATTCTGGAGTCCAAAACCGGACCAACCCAGTTAAGCCGGAGGCTGATGAGCGGAGATACCCGCATCACAGCGAAGTATCTGATAGTGAGGCAGGGTCAGAATATAGGTCACCTCCTAAGCTTTCAAGATACACTCCAGAGCGCTCTGAAGAAAAATATGAGGTTTCATATAGGCAGGAAGGGAAATCCCAGGGGTCATTCAGGAGATATGACACCCCAAAGGTCATTAAGTTCCTGAAGGACACTGTTCCTATGTTTTCTAAGAAAGGGTCCCTTGAGATCACCGAACACATGAAAACATATGAACAGACGTTAGAGATTCTGGGCATTAGAGATGACCACACCAAAATAGAATTGCTGCCATGGGTGTTTGAAGAGAAATACCGGCAATTCTTTGAGACCTTGAGGGCCTATTCCAATCAGTCCTGGAGAGAGGTTAAACATAAGTGCCACATGGAATTTGGGCCTTATAAAACTGTAACCTCTGCCAAGGCTGCGGCCTACAATTTAAAGTGTGGTCCTCACCAAAGCCCTGCAGAATTTCTGGCTGTCCTCAGAAATGCCTATTTCCTGGCTGAAAAGGATCCCAATCCTAACCAGCCAGAATTCAAGACACTATTCTATGAAGCATTACCTGCTTACATAAAATTGGGACTTGCAAAGGATTACAGAAAGGGATGCTCTCTTGATTGGTTGGTGAGAGAGAGCGACTATTTATTCTCAATCCAACAGTCCAGTGAGGGCGGGATAAAAAGAGAACCCAAAAATAGCCCCAAGATAGTAGCAACCACTACCGTTTCCCCTCCAAATCCAAATTTGCAGGCAGAGAAGAAATCATATGCGGAAGTAGTCCGTGGGGGTAAAACCAATGGTTCCCCTAGATTTGTACCTCAAACCCAGCAAGTGAAGGAGGTCCATAACTTTGCACCCCAAAACCAGTGGGTGAGAAAGGATAGACAAAAGCCAGGAAACTACGGTAGTGGAAGTGAGAAGAATAAAAAGTATGGTAAGGGCCAGTATAGTGATGAGAATCAAAGGAGTCAATGGTATCCTCGGAGGTTCTATTATCCTCGCCAAAACCAACATGGGAATTTTTATGGGAACCCCAATTTCAACAGGAACCATAATTACAATAGGAATCCCAATTTTAATAAGAACTCCGACTTCCAAAGATTTCCTCCACGCCAAGAACACCCTCAGGCTCAAAGGGGGGATACAGTACCCCAGGCTCCCTTTAATGACAGGGAGACCCCAAAACCTCAGAGAGAACAATGGCGTCGGGACCAGAGCAGTAGTTCTGACTCTGAGTCTCATTACCAGTCCCGTCCAAAATACAAGCGTAAGTATAGGAAGAGGGAGAATCAACAGAATGACTCCTCTGAGCGTATTGGACAAATAGAGGCACAGGTCAGCAAAATGGCTGAACAAATGGACAGGCTTGTCACTCAATTTTCATCCAATCCTTTTTTAGGAGCAGCTCCTGTGACCAACCAAGGGTCACAGAATTAACAGGCAACCAAGCCTTAAACCAACAGGGGAGAACACCGAGTCAAATGACAGGAGATGTGTGTCCCGTCCCTGACACGCCTACTAAAAGAGAATCTAGTTCTCAGGCAAAGGGGGACCATTTGTTGGTTATTAACGATTCTCCTGTTTTTCAGTGTCCATCTATTGCCCCTAATATAGTCGCGGCATCGGAAGTCGTCGGGATTGACAAGCCAGACGGAGCACCAACTTCTAGTTGTGCTTCTGTCTTGAGACAGTCCAAGAATCCCACCAGGGAGGATAAGGGTGATGTGTCCACCACATGCGGTGAGATAAGAGCTAGTCATAGGTTATTGAAGGGCCCACAGATCTTCAACCACACCAATTTCATGTGTGAGCTGACTGAATCTGATGGGAGATATTATGCCACGGTGCAGGTGCAGGATGCCAGTGATCTTTCTATTGTCGGCTTAATAGACACTGGATCCCAAGCAACCATCATGTCACAGGAACATTTTGACAAAGTGGCGAATGTCATGCCCACCAAGCCGAGACTTAAAAGCTTTGACAGCTCATTAATTGGTGTAGGTGGGGACCCTTTACAAGTCATGGGTACCGCCTGGCTTAAACTGAAACTGGGTAATAAGGAACTGAGACACCCCATCATCATTGCCAGCATCTCCCAGCACCACATGATAATTGGGATGGACTTCCTAAAAAGGCTGAACACCATAGTTGACTGTGTGAACCAAGTACTGTGGTCACAGGTAAATACCCCAATTAAATATGGGAAACTTAAAACTCCCCATTCCCGACAACACTGCCACCTGGTGGAAGAAAGGCCTGGATCATTAGAAATCCATTTCAGGAACAGCCAACTTCCTGACGTAACGGTTATCAAACCTGATGACCATAACCCTATCAGAAGAGATGAGGATCACATTTTTAGAATTCCCCAAGATAAAATCAAAGATATTTCCCTCCAAGATGACATCCTTACGATATCTTTTCATCAGGAGGATAAACCAAGAAAAGGGGGAGATCACACCCAATTCTTGACAGGTATTGAAAGGGTTAACAGCGACTTGTTTATCCCCATCCGGATAAATGGTCTTAATAGGTCAAAATATGCCAAACTAGATTTGAGACAGGAACACAGCTTTGTAAGCCATGGGTTGATAAAACACCTGACCGAAATGGAAATGATCCGTTTCTCCACACCTCAGCGTCATTGGATTTCAGACTCCATTGATGACTCTGATGATTACAATTCAATGGCTAGGTGTCTCTTAAACGTCACTGTAGGAAACAAAACAGCCACCCATGTGTTCCTAGTCTTGGATAATCCCCAAACTAAAATTTATTTTGGCAACGATGTGTTACATCGATTTGCAATGCAAGTCGACCTAATTAATGACTGTTTATGGAGTCGACTAAAGGGGGACCCCGAAAAATACCAAAATCTGGACTTAGCTTTAAAATCCCAGCAACAGATGCCTTATGCTGTTGAAGTCCAGGTAGCCCAAAAGATTACAATTCCTAAGGGCATAAATAATTTCATAATCCCCATCCAAGTTAAAAAGGGACATAGACTGAAGGGGTCAGATGCATTAGTATGCCTCTCCCATAAAATGCAGGGGGAGGGACTGAACATTACACACACGCCCCTAGTCAACACACATCAATCCCCGATGTACATTTACATACATAATCTGTCCAATCAGGACATCGTCTTACCCAAAGAGACCCTTATTGGTCTAGCGGTAGAGACTGAATATTACACCTTTGGGGTCACTAACCAGGTGATTGGACTCATCCCCGATAAATATTTGTCGGAGGAACAATTAATTGAACAAACATTCCATTCATTACCAGAGGGTATTTTCACCATAGAGTCCATTTATCCATTCGATTCTAAAGATGGCACCTGTCGAATCGAAGAGACATCAATTGTCTTTGATCACCCAATCAAAGAACAAGAGTACCCCAAAGAACCTGGATGGCAGGAGAACACACACACGCATCACATACCCAATGACCTCACCACAAAACTTGAAGAGGCATATGAGATAGGTCAGCCGGAAAGCTTTCCTGGATTCAAGGAGTTAGTGGAAGAGATGGTGGCCCTCGCCGACGCGTGTGCCAGTGATCTCGACCGACAATTGCTCCGAGAGCTTCTCCTTGAATTCCAAGAGATCTTTGCCAAGGATTCTTATGATTGTGGGACTACTGACCTACACATCGCTAGGATCCAAACAGATCCAGATGCCCCACCAGTATTCGTAAGACAGTATAGGTTACCATTAGCTTCCTATGAATCTCTAGCTGAGATTATCAGGAAGTTACATGAAAGGGGTATAATTAGGCCCATCCACAGCTCCTACAACCACCCGATCCTGGGTATTTTAAAACCCAATGGACAATGGCGTTTGTGCGCTGACCTCCGTCAGCTGAACAAACGTGTGTACATGTCAGGATGGCCTGTCCCATACATAGACCAGTGTCTAGCCCAGCTCCAAGGATCCCAGGTTTTTACAGCCTTGGATTGTGCACAGGGGTATTGGGCCATAAAGGTGAGTGAGGAAGACCAATACAAACTGGCCTTCAGTTTTGGAAATCGACAATATTGTTGGGTGAGAATGCCTTTCGGATTCATAAATTCCGGACATGAATTTGCTGTGTTCATGCACAAGGCCATGCCAGACGCCTTCGAAAGGGGGACGTTGGCATATGTGGACGATATCCTGATCAAAAGTACAGATATGGCCAAACACATTACAGAACTTCGGCATGTCCTGGGCCAATTAAAAGCAGCAGGAGTTAAACTGTCTTTACAAAAAGCCCAGTGGTGTCGCACGAAGGTAAACTTCCTAGGCCATGAAGTTACTGCTGAAGGTTTGAACCCACAAAAGAAGAAGGTTGAGGCGGTTCTGAACTGTAAAGTCCCTACTAACCTTAAAGAATTGAGATCATTCCTAGGTATGGTAAACTACTCGCGTAAGTTTATTGATAATTACGCCGAGATAAGCAAGCCGTTGCTTCACCTACTGAAGAAGGATGTCGAATGGTCGTGGGGTAAGAAACAGGAGGACGCCATGAAGGAGTTAAAGGAACGTCTCACACAAGCCACGTGTCTCGGATATCCCGAAGGGGGTAAAAATTTCTATCTAGAGACAGGGTTTACGCAGGTAAGTATGAGTTCTGTTCTTTACCAGAAACGTGATGATGTCAGTAAGGTGATTGCCTATGCCAGTAAAACTTTGTCCCCGGTTGAAGTAAAGTTCAGTGACTGTGAAAAAGCTCTATTGTCCACCGTGTGGGCATTACAGAATTTCCGCAGTTACATTCAGGGAGAGAGAATCATTGTTGAAACGGCACACCAGCCATTACAGTATTTAAAGAGTGAACGTATCAAGGGAGGAAATGTGTCTAATAGCCGCATCACTGCTTGGACTTTGTCTTTGCAAGGGTGGCCTCTTGAAATTCGGTACAAACAGAACAAGGAAAGTCCAGTAGCCCAGGGCCTAGCCGAGCTCCATGATTGTTCCGCAACTACACCTGCTATGGATGCCCCGGACACTGACTTTCTGGAAGAACAACTGTTCTCTCCCTACAAGGTTTACGATGAAGAATACTGTAAACAGCTGCCGTGTGTATATGTGGATGGTTGTGCTTTTCATCACAAGGATGGGGAACAGCTCCAACTAGTGGCAGGTATTGGAATCGTTTGGACCCAAGGTGTCACCCCAATCTTTGTGGGATACAAACTTGGACCAAAAAGCAGTCAGGTTGCTGAACTTACTGCAATTCTTAGAGCAGTTGAGATGGCTATAGAGTTCAACATCAGAGAGTGTGCCATCATAACCGATTCCAATTATGTCAGGAATAGTTTTGTGGAGTATTTCCCTAGGTGGAAGCGAAACAACATGAACAAGAGTAATCACAAACCCGTGAAACATGGTAAGCTCTTTTGTCACATCGATGAACTGGTAAGGTCCAATGATATCACCCTGCACTTCAAGAAGACCAAAGGCCACTCCAAGGTTCTAGGTGCCGAGAAAGAAGGGAACGATCTGGCCGATTCTCTAGCCAAGGAAGGGGCAATCACCGGTGAACTGTTAGACATTGATCAATTTTTAGGTACCGTACAGGTTGAAGCTGTGTTGTGGGCTTTTGAATTATGTCTCAAAAACATGATTTATCAAGACATAATCCTATATAACATCAAGTCAGCATAGCCAGATGTTAAGGGGTTAATTTGTCTTGGTTGGAAAGTCAATGACCATCTAGCTAGAGAAATGTAATGGGTGAAGGGATTGTTTTTCTTTCCTCCTAGAGACAATACTATTTTGAAGTTCTACAGGTGATCAAACACCATTATTCAGACTTCAATAAGCAGGTAAACATATACAAGGTCTGGACATGACAATAGAGGAACCAAACTGATTGTCTGAGAGCTTACCCAAACCTTGTAGAGTGTGATGAACCAACAGACCTCTGAAACTATTACCATATACTATTGTTCACCAAGGGTGAAAGCATTAACAGTTGTTTACCATGAGTCCAATACAAGGGCCATGCAAACAGAGAGTTTTTTTTTCCTACACAGAGAAAATGTTGATTCTGAAACAAAAAGGTGAAATTCAGGACATTTAAGTCTAAAAGTTCACTGTATATAATTACAAAAATATACTACAAAAACAGATTATAAATAAGATGTTATAGATTTTAAACACCACTAATACTCAGCAATGGGAACTATATATCACTAATTTGAGTATTGAGATGATGGGAAGTAAGATGTATTATAGACTAGCATTAGTTACATGTCTTATCAGGAAACAAACAGGATGGTACTTCAAGGAGGAATAACTGAATATACACCTATATTCCATGGTCCCTATTTAGAATAGTATAGGTATGATCACTGCTATATCTGGAAAGAGCCGTATATTTAATTCCTGAAATTACCTGAAGATTCCACCCAAGGTATGAGTCATCTCAAATGCTCACATTGTTCTGTGATACATGACCGCCACCTGGCGGGCAGGTGAGAAATAGCTTATGTACACACATTTCTCAACTAGCCAATCAGGAAGCCTGGTGGGAAGGTATCTTAGAACAATGGACTAGTGGATATAAAAGCCCTTGTGCTTTAAGAAAAAAAGAAACCCTCATAAAAACCTCATGGAAAGACCTGATCAAGAAGAAGATCTCTGCTGAACAACTACTCTTCCATCTTTTAAAACTTCCTAAAACTTTAACTAAATTCCTAAACCTCTAATCTTATAACTTCCTACATTCTCCCCTACTGAGAATCTTTCACTTGCCCTATATATCAGTCCAAAGGCGTTCCACTGCCAGCTAAATCCACGGGAGAGTTGCCTAGTCTGAATTCCGGGTGTGGTGAGATGTTTATTTGATTTTGTATTAACCTATTTTCTCTGTTGTGTGGAATCATAAAATTATCTTAGTGTATCACAACAATATTGGGTAGTTAGATATATGTAGAGAAATCCTATTTTACTGTTAAAAATTGTTTATTGCCATATTATAAATTTTTTCATATTTCATAATTTATTGAATATTAATAACCAGAGTATCATATATCAAGGGCTTGCTTCTTGCAATCCTATGGCCACGGCTTGCGAGAATATAACCTTTGAGATATTCAAAATTATTAATTATTAATAAATTTAATAAATAATCAGATCATTTAAAAAATTGTGATTGATGTAATTAGTTAGAAACTTTATTATTGTGTCTTACATTGGTAGGATATATTTTTGATTGTGTGTACCAATATTCATTTATCACCAGTCTTTTACGTTTTGTGTTAATATATATATAATTTTTGTACATAAATAAATTTTTATATTTATCTATTATAAGGCAAATTTTGTGTGTATGGTACGAAATCATATTGGCTAAAAGAATTCAAGGTATAATAATAAGTGGTGATCAAATTATCAAGGTGTCCAAATTATTGGTTTACTAAATATTTGCCGTATTTTAACGGCTGGAGGCACTGTAATATTTCATCTAAGGGAAAGGGACACGCCCTTTATAAATAATATATATCCTTACATAAACCACCACAGGATAAATTTGGAGGCGCTGCTGAGAGCCATAGAAATCGTACCATAACACAAAACGCACTGGTGATTGTATATTTGTACACTTGGTCAAACATATATTTTATATCAAAATGGCATCCAGTAATCACGGATCCACCTCTTCCAAGCATAACGAGGAAAATATGGCGGCTCAAGGCATTGAGCAGGAAGTTATGAAGCCAGCCCGGAAAGCTGACGGTGCTTGGCAGAAGTATGTTGAATGTGAAGTAATAGATTATCTCCGCAAGAGATTAGATCTGGGGGATAGCAATAATGAATTTGTGGATGAAGAGAAAAAGCAGGCCATGAGCACCTTTGAGGACCTGTTCGACCAAAAGGGCCAGGTTGTTGGGTTTTTAATAGCATTTGCTGGAGCAGAAAGTGATAGAAGCCGTGACAGACTTCTCCTAGAAGCTTGGCCCATGTTATGGTTCATGACCGCTGGAGCTGCCCAGCGGACCATGACTCTAAGGGAAGAGTTGTCAGAGGCCCGCCTCTTGTTAGAAAGCAAAAATCAGGACATTGAGTCTTTGAAAGGGAAGCTTGGTCATGCCGGTATTCGTTTAGACGAATCCGAGAAACATTATGATAGATTGGTCGGAGACTTTCGAAGTGCTCAGGACCTGTATGAAAGAAACTTTCAGGAATTAAAACAACTTCAAGAGAAGTATCAGGACTTAAAAGATGAGGTGAAGTACTTCAGATCAGAGAGGTTATCTCCTGTTAAAATTAAAGTTCACCCAGGGGATAAGCATGACCAGTCAGAACTTACCTTGATAAAATCTGAGCAGAAAACTCTGGAGGAGCAGATTATAAGGTTGACGGCCCAAATAAATTCTGGGGTCCAAAGACGGACCAACCCAGTCAAGCCAGAGGCTGATGAGCGGAGATACCCGCATCACAGCGAAGTATCTGATAGTGAGTCAGGGTCAGAATATAGGTCACCTCCTAAGCTTTCAAGATACACTCCAGAGCGCTCTGAAGAAAAATATGAGGTTTCATATAGGCAGGAAGGGAAATCCCAGGGGTCATTCAGGAGATATGACACCCCAAAGGTCATTAAGTTCCTGAAGGACACTGTTCCTATGTTTTCTAAGAAAGGGTCCCTTGAGATCACCGAACACATGAAAACATATGAACAGACGTTAGAGATTCTGGGCATTAGAGATGACCACACCAAAATAGAATTGCTGCCATGGGTGTTTGAAGAGAAATACCGGCAATTCTTTGAGACCTTGAGGGCCTATTCCAATCAGTCCTGGAGAGAGGTTAAACATAAGTGCCACATGGAATTTGGGCCTTATAAAACTGTAACCTCTGCCAAGGCTGCGGCCTACAATTTAAAGTGTGGTCCTCACCAAAGCCCTGCAGAATTTCTGGCTGTCCTCAGAAATGCCTATTTCCTGGCTGAAAAGGATCCCAATCCTAACCAGCCAGAATTCAAGACCCTATTCTATGAAGCATTACCTGCTTACATAAAATTGGGACTTGCAAAGGATTACAGAAAGGGATGCTCTCTTGATTGGTTAGTGAGAGAGAGTGACTATTTATTCTCGATCCAACAGTCCAGTGAGGGCGGGATAAAAAGAGAACCTAAAAATAGCCCCAAGATAGTAGCAGCCACTACCGTTTCCCCTCCAAATCCAAATTTGCAGGCAGAGAAGAAATCATATGCGGAAGTAGTCCGTGGGGGAAAAACCAATGGTTCCCCTAGATTTGTACCTCAAACCCAGCAAGTGAAGGAGGTCCATAACTTTGCACCCCAAAACCAGTGGGTGAGAAAGGATAGGCAAAAGCCAGGAAACTACGGTAATGGAAGTGAGAAGAATAAAAAGTATGGTAAGGGCCAGTATAGTGATGAGAATCAAAGGAGTCAATGGTATCCTCGGAGGTTCTATTATCCTCGCCAAAACCAACATGGGAATTTTTATGGGAACCCCAATTTCAACAGGCCCCATAATTACAATAAGAATCCCCATTTTAATAAGAACTCCGACTTCCAAAGATTTCCTCCACGCCAAGAACACCCTCAGGCTCAAAGGGGGGATACAGTACCCCAGGCTCCCTTTAATAACAGGGAGACCCCAAAACCTCAGAGAGAACAATGGCGTCGGGATCAGAGCAGTAGTTCTGACTCTGAGTCTCATTACCAGTCTCGTCCAAAATACAAGCGCAAGTATAGGAAAAGGGAGAATCAACAGAATGACTCCTATGAGCGTATTGGACAAATAGAGGCACAGGTCAGCAAAATGGCTGAACAAATGGACAGGCTTGTCACTCAATTTCCATCCAATCCTTTTTTAGGAGCAGCTCCTGTGACCAACCAAGGGTCACAGAATTAATAGGCAACCAAGCCTTAAACCAACAGGGGAGAACACTGAGTCAAATGACAGGAGATGTGTGTACCGTCCCTGACACGCCTACTAATAGAGAATCTAGTTCTCAGGCAAAGGGGGACCAGTTGTTGGGTATTAAAGATTCTCCTGTTTTTCAGTGTCCATCTATTGCCCCTAATATAGTCGCGGCATCGGAAGTCGTCGGGATTGACAAGCCAGACGGAGCACCAACTTCTAGTTGTGCTTCTGTCTTGAGACAGTCCAAGAATCCCACCAGGGAGGATAAGGGTGATGTGTCCACCACATGCGGTGAGATAAGAGCTAGTCATAGGTTATTGAAGGGCCCACAGATCTTCAACCACACTAATTTCATGTGTGAGCTGACTGAATCTGATGGGAGATATTATGCCACAGTACAGGTGCAGGATGCCAGTGATCTTTCGATTGTCGGTTTAATAGACACTGGATCCCAAGCAACCATCATGTCACAGGAACATTTTGATAAAGTGGCGAATGTCATGCCCACCAAGCCGAGACTTAAAAGCTTTGACAGCTCATTGATTGGTGTAGGTGGAGACCCTTTACAGGTCATGGGTACCGCCTGGCTTAAACTGAAACTGGGTAATAAGGAACTGAGACACCCCATCATCATTGCCAGCATCTCCCGGCACCACATGATAATTGGGATGGACTTCCTAAAAAGGCTGAACACCATAGTTGACTGTGTGAACCAAGTACTGTGGTCACAGGTAAATACCCCAATTAAATATGGGAAACTTAAAACTCCCCATTCCCGACAACACTGCCACCTGGTGGAAGAAAGGCCTGGATCATTAGAAATCCATTTCAGGAACAGCCAACTTCCTGATGTAACGGTTATCAAACCTGATGACCATAACCCTATCAGAAGAGATGAGGAACACATTTTTAGAATTCCCCAAGAGAAAATAAAAGATATTTCCCTCCAAGATGACATCCTTACGATATCTTTTCATCAGGAGGATAAACCAAGAAAAGGGGGAGATCATACCCAATTCTTGACAGGTATTGAAAGGGTTAACAGCGACTTGTTTATCCCCATCCGGATAAATGGTCTTAATAGGTCAAAATATGCCAAACTAGATTTGAGACAGGAACACAGCTTTGTAAGCCATGGGCTGATAAAACACCTGACCGAAATGGAAATGATCCGTTTCTCCACACCTCAGCGTCATTGGATTTCAGACTCCCTTGATGACTCTGATGATCACAATTCAATGGCTAGGTGTCTCTTAAACGTCACTGTAGGAAACAAAACAGCCACCCATGTGTTCCTAGTCTTGGATAATCCCCAAACTAAAATTTATTTTGGCAACGATATATTACATCGCTTTGCAATGCAAGTCGACCTAATTAATGACTGTTTATGGAGTCGACTAAAGGGGGACCCCGAAAAATACCAAAATCTGGACTTAGCTTTAAAATCCCAGCAACAGATGCCTTATGCTGTTGAAGTCCAGGTAGCCCAAAAGATTACAATTCCTAAGGGCATAAATAATTTCATACTCCCCATCCAAGTCAAAAAGGGACATAGACTGAAGGGGTCAGATGCATTAGTATGCCTCTCCCATAAAATGCAGGGGGAGGGACTGAACATTACACACACGCCCCTAGTCAACACACATCAATCCCCGATGTACATTTACGTACATAATCTGTCCAATCAGGACATCGTCTTACCCAAAGAGACCCTTATTGGTCTAGCGGTAGAGACTGAATATTACACCTTTGGGGTCACTAACCAGGTGATTGGACTCATCCCCGATGAATATTTGTCGGAGGAACAATTAATTGAACAAACATTCCATTCATTACCAGAGGGTATTTTCACCATAGAGTCCATTTATCCATTCGATTCTAAAGATGGCACCTGTCGAATCGAAGAGACATCAATTGTCTTTGATCACCCAATCAAAGAACAAGAGTACCCCAAAGAACCTGGATGGCAGGAGAACACACACACACATCACATACCCAATGACCTCACCACAAAACTTGAAGAGGCATATGAGATAGGTCAGCCGGAAAGCTTTCCTGGATTCAAGGAGTTAGTGGAAGAGATGGTGGCCCTCGCCGATGCGTGTTCCAATGATCTCGACCGACAATTGCTCCGAGAGCTTCTCCTTGAATTCCAAGAGATCTTTGCCAAGGATTCTTATGATTGTGGGACTACTGACCTACACATTGCTAGGATCCAAACAGATCCAGATGCCCCACCAGTATTTGTAAGACAGTATAGGTTACCATTAGCTTCCTATGAATCTCTAGCTGAGATTATCAGGAAGTTACATGAGAGGGGTATAATTCGGCCCATCCACAGCTCCTACAACCACCCGATCCTGGGTATCTTAAAACCCAATGGACAATGGCGTCTGTGCGCTGACCTCCATCAGCTAAACAAGCGTGTGTACATGTCAGGATGGCCTGTCCCATACATAGACCAATGTCTCGCCCAGCTCCAAGGATCCCAAGTTTTCACAGCCTTGGATTGTGCACAGGGGTATTGGACCATAAAGGTGAGTGAGGAAGACCAATACAAACTGGCTTTCAGTTTTGGGAATCGACAATATTGTTGGGTGAGAATGCCTTTCGGATTCATAAATTCCGGACATGAATTTGCTGTGTTCATGCACAAGGCCATGCCAGACGCCTTCGAAAGGGGGACGTTGGCATATGTGGACGATATCCTGATCAAAAGTACTGATATGGCCAAACACATTACAGAACTTCGGCATGTCCTGGGCCAATTAAAAGCAGCAGGAGTTAAACTGTCCTTACAAAAAGCCCAGTGGTGTCGCACGAAGGTAAACTTCCTAGGCCATGAAGTTACTGCTGAAGGTTTGAACCCACAAAAGAAGAAAGTTGAGGCGGTTCTGAACTGTAAAGTCCCTACTAACCTTAAAGAATTGAGATCCTTCCTAGGTATGGTAAACTACTCGCGTAAGTTTATTGCTAATTACGCCGAGATAAGCAAGCCACTGCTTCACCTACTGAAGAAGGATGTCGAATGGTCGTGGGGTAAGAAACAGGAGGACGCCATGAAGGAATTAAAGGAACGTCTCACACAAGCTCCGTGTCTCGGATATCCCGAAGGGGGTAAAAATTTCTATCTAGAGACAGGGTTTACGCAGGTAAGTATGAGTTCTGTTCTTTACCAGAAACGTGATGATGTCAGTAAGGTGATTGCCTATGCCAGTAAAACTTTGTCCCCGGTTGAAGTAAAGTTCAGTGACTGTGAAAAAGCTCTATTGTCCACCGTGTGGGCATTACAGAATTTCCGCAGTTACATTCAGGGAGAGAGAATCATTGTTGAAACGGCACACCAGCCTTTACAGTATTTAAAGAGTGAACGTATCAAGGGAGGAAATGTGTCTAATAGCCGCATCACTGCTTGGACTTTGTCTTTGCAAGGGTGGCCTCTTGAAATTCGGTACAAACAGAACAAGGAAAGTCCAGTAGCCCAGGGCCTAGCCGAGCTCCATGATTGTTCCGCAACTACGCCTGCTATGGAGGGCCCGGACACTGACTTTCTGGAAGAACAACTGTTCTCTCCCTACAAGGTTTACGATGAAGAATACTGTAAACAGCTGCCGTGTGTATATGTGGATGGTTGTGCTTTTCATCACAAGGATGGGGAACAGCTCCAACTAGTGGCAGGTATTGGAATCGTTTGGACCCAAGGTGTCACCCCAATTTCTGTGGGATACAAACTTGGACCAAAAAGCAGTCAGGTTGCTGAACTTACTGCAATTCTTAGAGCAGTTGAGATGGCTATAGAGTTCAACATCAAAGAGTGTGCCATCATAACCGATTCCAATTATGTCAGGAATAGTTTTGTGGAGTATTTCCCTAGGTGGAAGCGAAACAACATGAACAAGAGTAATCACAAACCTGTGAAACATGGTAAGCTCTTTTGTCACATCGATGAACTGGTAAGGTCCAATGATATCACCCTGCATTTCAAGAAGACCAAAGGCCACTCCAAGGTTCTAGGTGCCGAGAAAGAAGGGAACGATCTGGCCGATTCTCTAGCCAAGGAAGGGGCAATCACCGGTGAACTGTTAGACATTGACCAATTTTTAGGTACCGTACAGGTTGAAGCTGTCACCAGGCAACAGGCCAGAACAGCTGGTGATCCGAATGCATTACAGTGGAGTCACGATTCTCCTAGTGAGGATTTAATTACTGCCCAAAAAGAAGACCCAATAATTGGCTTGTTTTATAGTCATATGGAAGATCCCAACCAAAATCCCATAAATAAGGAAGTATGTAGTGGGAAGGAGGATTTACGTATCTTAATGAAATCCAAATCCCAATTCTCTTTATACCAGGGATTGTTGATACGAACCTCAAAGGGTGGCGTACAACAATGGGTCGTCCCACTTAAATTTAGAGGTTTGATGCTACAGCATGCCCATGATGCTCCCACTTCCGGTCATCGTGGAGAGAAGATCACGTATGAGATCCTGCGGGATTATGCCTACTGGCCTCATATGTTACGTGATGTGAAGGAATACTGCCAAGGTTGCCTAATATGTCCCCAATTTCAACCTACCAAGCCAACTCACAGAGCACCTCTCCAGAAGAGGGGGATATGTATGCCTTGGTCAGACCTTCAGATGGATTTTATTGGGCCAGTAACAAAATCTTCACGAGGAAATCGGTATATGTTAACAGTTACATGTTTATTCACCAAGTATGTCGAATGTATACCAGCACCAAATAATAGCTCCGAGACATGTGCTGCATTGCTAATAAATCATGTATTTTCACGTTTTGGGTTACCTCAGAGGATAGAGTCTGATAGAGGATCGCACTTCACTAGCGAAGTGATGGCCAAATTGTGGAAAATTTTGGGGGTTAAAAGGAAATTGCATATCGCTTATCGGCCAGCCTCTAGTGGTGGTGTAGAACGATACAATCAGACCATCGTTAATGTCCTTAAGAAATTTGTTAAGGAAACAGGCAAAGATTGGGATGTCAAACTCCCGCTGGTCCTGATGGCGTTGAGGGCTACTCCGAATACAGTTACAAAAATGTCATCTTTTGAACTGATGACAGGTAGACGGATGGTACTGCCCCAGCACTTATTGTATCGCACTACAGATCAAAATTTGATCAATGCTACCACCACACACCAGTACATAGAGGATTTACGTAAACATCTGCAATATGCTTTTGCCTTTGCCCAGCGAAATTTGGAAAAAGCTGCAACTAGTGCTAAGACATACTATGATCTCAAAACCTCCAAGAAGGAATATGAGATTGGTGACAAGGTCTATCTATACAACTTTGCAAGAGACCAGATCAAGGAACGGAAATTCCTTCCATCTTGGAAAGGTCCGTTCTCTATCATTGATAAAATCTCTCCGGTCGCATATAAATTGCAGGTTACCCGGTATGGTGAAATCAGTGATAGATGGGTGCACATCAATCAATTACGTGCTTGCCATCCAAAATCTCAATTGCAGTTGTTGGAAGACTAACCCACCAGTTCCTATCTGGAGATATTGAGATCATTATTAAATTTCCTTTGAACATATAATCCATCTTTTGCCTTACAGGATCCAGTAATATAATTTTATGTATATCCAATACTTAAACTATTCACTTTAATAATTTAGAAAGGAAGGCCCAGACGATGACTAGACCGGCGATCGGAGGTGTCAATGACCAGACCCTAGAAGGAAGCTATAATGTCCTGTGGGAAAGACCAGATGCCAGAGATCGATCCGGAGACGATAATCTGATGTCCCAGGCCACCAAGGGCCAGTCCAGAGGAAAAGACCCGCCTAGGAGACCGTCTACGAGACCTGTCGTGCAGAGGACCCATGGACCCCAAGGTGGATGTGCCAGGCCAGGCCGGCCTCATCACAAGACCAGGATCGTCATCAGAAGTGTCCATCTAAAGACGCCGAGTCAAGTTGAGGACCAACCAGCATCACCGCTGCCATTTTATTATTAAAAAAAAAAAAAAATTTTTTTTCTTTTGAATTTCATTCACTTCACCGGAGAAGACGAACAATCACTCTAGCCAAAAGCCCCACTCATGTTTTGCGACACAGACACCCCTATACACGTGCCTGTACCCCAAACAAAGGGGGATTTGTTGTGGACCTTTTGAATTATGTCTCAAAAACATGACTTTATCAAGACATAACATTATATAACATCAAGTCAGCATAGCCGGATGTTAAGAGTTAATTTGTCTTGGTTGGAAAGTCGAATGACCATCTGGCTGGAGAGATGTAGACGGTGGGTGAAGAGATTTTTTTTCTTTTCTCCTAGAGACAATACTATTTTGAAGTTCTACAGGTGATCAAACACCATTATTCAGACTTCAATAAGCAGGTAAATATATACAAGGTCTGGACATGACAATAGAGGAACCAAACTGATTGTCTGAGAGCTTACCCAAACCTTGTAGAGTGTGATAAACCAACAGACCTCTGAAACTATCACAATATACTATTGTCCACCAAGGGTGAAAGCATTAACAGTTGTTTACCGTGATTCCAATACAAGAGCCAGGCAAACAGAGAGTTTTTCCCTACACATAGAAAATGTTGGTTCTAAAACAAAGAAGTGAAATTCAGGACATTTAAATCTAAAAATTGACTGTATATAATTACAAAGATATACTACAAAAACATATTATAAATAAGATGTTATAGATTTTACACACCACTAAATATTCAGCAATGGGAACTATATATCACTAACTTGAGTATTGAGATGATGGAAAGTAAGATGTATTATAAACTAGCATTAGTTACATGTCTTATCAGGAAACAAACAGGATGGTATTTCCAGAAGGAATAACTGAATATACACCTATATTCCATGGTCCCTATTTAGAATATTATAGGTATGATCACTTATATCTGGAAAAAGACGTATATTTGATCCCTGAAATTACCTTAAGATTCCACCCGAGGTATGAGTCATCTCAAATACTCAAATTGTTCTATGATACATGACCGCCACCTGGCGGGCAGGTGAGAAATAGCTTATGTACACACATTTCTCAACTAGCCAATCAAGAAGCCTGGTGGGAAGGTATCTTAGAACAATGGATTAGTGGATATAAAAGCCCTTGTACCTTTAAGAAAAAAAAAAACCTCATCAAGAAAAAGCTCAAAAAGAAAAACTCATCAAAAGAAAAGACCTCATCAAAAGAAGACCCTGACATCTGAAGAAGATCTCTGCTGAATAACTACTCTTCCATCCTTTCAAACTTCCTAAAACTTTAACTAAATTTCTAAACCTCTATCCTTATAACTTCCTACATTCTCCCATACTGAATCTATCACTTGCCTTATAATATCATTTCTAAAGGCGTTCCACTGCCAGCTAAATCCACGGGAGAGTTGCCTAGTCTGAATGCCGGGCGCGGTGAGATTGTTTATTTGATTTTGTATTACCTATTTTCTCTGTTGTGTGGAATCATAGAATTACCTTAGTGTATCACAACAATATTGGGTAGTTAGATATATGTAGAGAGATCCTGTTTTACTGTTAAAAATTGTTTGTTGCCATATTATAATTTTTTTTCATATTTCATAATTTATTGAATATTAATAATCAAGAGTATAAAATATCAAGGGCCAGCTTCTTGCAATCCTATGGCCACGGCTTGTGAGAATATAACCTTTGAGATACTCGAAATTATTAATTATTAATAAATTTAATAAATAATCAGATCATTTAAAAATTGTGATATTGATGTAATTAGTTAGAAACCTTATTATTGTGTCTTACATTGGTAGGATATATTTTTGATTGTGTGTACCAATATTCATTTATCACCAGTCTTTTGCGTTTTATGTTAATATATATATAATTTTTGTACATAAATAAATTTTTATATTTATCTATTATAAGGCAAATTTTGTGTGTATGGTATGAAATCATATTGGCTAAAAGAATTCAAGGTATAATAATAAGTGGTGATCAAATTATCAAGGTGTCCAAATTATTGGTTTACTAAATATTTGCCGTATTTTAACGGCTGGAGGCACTGTAATATTTCATCTAAGGGAAAGGGACACGCCCTTTATAAATAATATATATCCTTACATAAACCACCACAGTACGGGGTATGGACCGGAAATGCGTCAACGCGTTTTGCCCCTCCCATCGGGCGTTCTCAAGACGTCCATTTCCTGTCCTCGATCCCTTAAATATTCAAAAGGAACCCGCCCCTCGGTTACAATTGGTCAAACCTCCTCCCAGGACAAATTAAACACTGCTCCTCCTATTGTATGACGTGAGAGTCCTTTACAACAGAAGTATTTACCTAGAAACCTTCATACCTAAAATCAATTCTCAATTTATTACTCCCATCAAATAATATATATACATAAATGGATATCTTTCAATAAAGGCTTAAAAAACATTAAAAAAAGTTTCTATATAAACAATACTATAATAAAATATATATAATAAACTTAAAAATAAAAAATAATAAAAATAAATGTGAAAAAAAATATATTAAAAAAATACAAATAAAAATTAAATGAAAAAATAAATTAAATAAATAAATAAAAATAAAGATAAAAATAAAAAATAATAAAAATAAAAACAAAATAAAAATGAAATCACACTCCTACCAAAAAAATGTTTTAAACATCACAAAAAATTAATATTTGAGAATTACATATGTAAAACACTAAAAAATCAATATATGTGCATAAATAATTCTACTTTTGCCAATCAGACAGAAAACAGTTAATATCTATGTCTGAATTCAACCCTTTGGGATACAAAGAACCCAATTGAAAGATCCATTTTGTTTCATTCTGTGAGATACTCTTCACCATATCTCCTCCCCTCCAGGGTGCAAAAACTCGATCTATCCCACAGAATTTTAAACACGATGGATCCCTATTATGATGCATTCTAAAAATGGTAGGAAAGACTATGGTATTTATATCCTTTTTTAATATTCCTAATATGTTCTCCCAATCTCACTGACAATTTTCTAGATGTTCTCCCTACATATTGAAGATGACATGAACATTCTAACAAATACGTCACAAAGGAACTATCACAGGATATAAAATTCTTAATCTTATAAGAGGAACCATTAGAGCAAGAGTAAAACGTGTCATACCTCCTATTATTATCTCCTTTCATAGTTCTACATACCAGACACCTTTTACATTTAAAAAACCCCACATTATCCAGAAAAGTCGCCTTTTTCTTTGGAATATCTGGAACATTTTTTGCTAACTTTAATCTAAGTGTAGGCGGTTTTCTATAAAAAAAATGAGGGTTTTCTGGGTAGTAAATCATGAAGAACTTCATCCCTTTTTAAAATCTGCCAGTATTTTCATATTATATTTTCAATAGCCTTATGCTGGTTCGAATAACCCGTAATAAAGGCTAATTCACTTCTCCTTTTATCTTTCTTTTTCTTAGTTAACTCCTAATCTTACTAACCTGGTCTACTGCACCTGTTAATACCTCCTCTTTATATCCTTTCTCCCTAAATCTTTCTAACAGGATATCTGCTTGCTCTTGAAAAGTGTTTTTATCATCACAATTACCTTTGAGTCTTATTAACTGGCTTTTAGGAATAGATCTTAACCAGTTTCTGTAATGACAACTGTGGGTTGGAATGTATGCATTCCTATCCACTTCTTTAAAATGGGTTTTAGTATAAAGAAAATCTCCTTGTTTATAGATAGTTAAATCCAGGACGTTTATCGCTTCAGTACTAATGTGATTTGTGAATGTTATATTATAGGGATTGCACCCCATTCCACGGATGTTTTCCTCTAGTTCTTCCTTTGTACCCTTCCAAATTATCACTATGTCATCTATAAACCTTTTATAAAGTAATAGATTCTGGTTCTTCTTTTCAAATTTTTGCGCTGTTAATTTATATTTCTTATTGTTTGTTTTTTCACAATTTGCACAGCAGCAGTTTAGATTTTGTAGTTTTTGGCGCAGGAATAAGTTTTATTATTCTTTTAGAGAGGAAATCTGCTCATCAGCATGTACTGGAGATGGCTAGGCTCCAGCAACAGCAAAAGGCTTGGCCTCTCGGTTCCCTTGAGCATAGAGAAGCACCTCAGGCTGGAAGCCATGCAGCCAAATTTTCAGTTACAGTCATGGCCGAAATTGTTGGCACCCTTGATATTTCTCCAGGAAATCATGTATTTCTCACGAAACGTATTGCATTAACACATGTTTTGCTATACACATGTTTATTCCCTTTGTGTGTATTGGGACAAAACAAAAAAAGGGAGGAAAGAAAGCAAATTCGACATAATGTCACACAAACCTCCAAAAATGGGCTGGACAAAAGTATTGGCACCCTTTCACAACTGCGGATAAATAAGAATGTTACAAGCATGTGATGCTCCTGTAAACTCACCTGGGGCAAGTAACAGGTGTGGGCAATATAGAAATCACACCTGAAAGCAGATAAAAAGGAGAGACGTTCACTTAACCTTTGCATTGTGTGTCTGTCTGTGCCACACTAAGCATGGACAACAGAAAGAGGAGACGAGAACTGTCTGAGGACCTGAGAACCAAAATTGTGGCAAAATATCAACAATCTCAAGGTTACAAGTCCATCTCCAGAGAACTAGATTTGCCTTTGTCCACAGTGCGCAACATTATCAAGAAGTTTGCAACCCATGGCACTGTAGCTAATCTCCCTGGTCGTGGACGGATGAGGAAAATTGATGAAAGATTGCAACGCAGAATAGTCCGGATGGTGGATAAGCAGCCCCAAACATGTTCCAAAGACATTCAAGCTGTCTTGCAGGCTCAGGGAGCATCAGTGTCAGCGCGAACTATCCGTCGACATTTAAATGAAATGAAACGCTATGGCAGGAGACCCAGGAGGACCCCACTGCTGACACAGAGACATAAAAAAGCAAGACTACAGTTTGCCAAAATGTACTTGAGTAAGCCAAAAGCCTTCTGGGAAAACGTCTTGTGGACAGATGAGACCAAGATAGAGCTTTTCGGTAAAGCACATCATTCTACTGTTTACCGAAAACGGAATGAGGCCTACAAAGAACAAAACACAGTACCTACGGTAAAATATGGTGGAGGTTCAATGATGTTTTGGGGTTGTTTTGCTGCCTCTGGCACTGGGTGCCTTGACTGTGTGCAAGGCATCATGAAATCTGAGGATTACCAAAGGATTTTGGGTCGCACTGTAGGGCCCAGTGTCAGAAAGCTGGGTTTGCGTCCAAGATCCTGGGTCTTCCAGCAGGACAATGACCCCAAACATACGTCAAAAAGCACTCAGAAATGGATGGCAAAGAAGCGCTGGAGAGTTCTGAAGTGGCCAGCAATGAGCCCAGATCTAAATCCCATTGAACACCTGTGGAGAGATCTTAAAATTGCTGTTGGGAAAAGGTGTCCTTCCAATAAGAGAGACCTGGAGCTGTTTGCAAAGGAAGAGTGGTCCAAAATTCCGGGTGAGAGGTGTCAGAAGCTTATTGATGGTTATAGGAAGCGACTGATTTCAGTTATGTTTTCCAAAGGGTGTGCAACCAAATATTAAGTTAAGGGTGCCAATACTTTTGTCCAGCCCATTTTTGGGGTTTTGTGTGACATTATGTCATATTTGCTTTTCTGCCTCTGTTTTATATTTGTTCCAATACATACAAAGGGAATAAACATGTGTATAGCAAAACATGTGTTAATGCAATACCTTTTTTGTGTGAAATACTTGATTTTCAGGAAAAATATCAAGGGTGCCAACAATTTCGGCCATGACTGTATGTAAAAGGATAGTGGCATTTGTAATTATGTTCTATCCTTTGAAAAGATATGTTGTCAGTTCCACTTTCCAAAGATACAGTGAGACTGGTATCTAATGCCACGTCTGAGAGGTGAAGCCCAGGGGACCTGTGTGGAATTGATAAATGAGCCGAATGACTATTATAAGTCCATAAAGGATGCAAAAATTACCATCAACTAACATTAGAAGTATACCACAAGAAATTCAGGTCACTGCTCGAAATATCTGTAGTTTCTTTACACAGATGTGTAATCTGCGTAAGCACCGTATTCCAGCAGTAGACTAAAGGACTGAAAAATGAGTCCTTGGAAGACCTGTTGATCCAGGGTCAACAGTTTGCGTTGAAACACAAGCCTGAGTTTGCTAAAACAGTAGCAGATTTGGCAGATGCCTAAACAAGCATGACTAAGGTATTGCAGATATTACATCTGCTCTTCACCTTTTAAAACCCCAACCTATTCTTATGACCTCCTCAAACAGCAGACGACACTGACCTGCTTTGGAGTTGAAAAAGGCCATAGCAGCCATTTTATTAAACAACAAAATTACAACTTTGTTGCCAAAACACAAAGTCTTTATATAACTCTCTGAACATTAATCACTTTAGTGTTATTACGGAAATGACCCTATTAAAGTCTAGGGTCTTAGAGGGCAACTTGTATATCGACCAACTGGCTGTATCTACCACCAACATAGACTTCAAGGACCCCAGCTGCAAATACACCGACTCAGGAACAATTTACTAAAAAATACCCTTGATACAGCCAACTTACTCTTGAACCATTACTGCCATAAATTTACTAGGGTAGTTACACCCATACCTGTTATGGGCCCTACTCGCCATTCTCCAAAATGTAAACAGTCACTGCCTTTCAAGACCCTGAGACCCCTGCCAAAAACTACTATGACAAAGTCCAGAAAACAAGCGAACCCCCAAAACACACAGTAACATGGCCAAGCAATCCCTCATTCAGGAAACTGCTCATGCACCACCACCACAGAAAAGCAAAAAATAAAACAAAACAAAGTAGGCACCAAGAACATGGAGCTGCAAGATGTCATATGGGAGGGCGGGAGAAGCTTGTAATACGCTGTACCAGCTCTGACTGATTCTGACCACCTTAATGTTTTACCTTAAGCATTTCAAAAATTAAGCTCCTGGCTGATTTAATTTTTTATTTTTTGTATTAATACATGTTCCCCAGGGCAGTGCCCCCACTCCATGTTATTTTTTGCCACCCTTTTTCCTGTTAGCCCAGAAAACTGGCACTTTTAACCACTTGACCTTGGTTGACCTTGGCCTTTTTCTGACACTTTTGTTTACATGTAAAAATCAATATGTTTTGCTAGAAAATTAGTTAGAACCCCAAACATTATGTATTTTTTTTAAAGCATAAGCCCTTGAGAATAAAAGTTTTGCAATTTTTTTATGTCACACAGTATTTGCGCAGCGGTTTTTCAAGTGCATTTTTTGGGGGGTAAAATTACACTTTAGTGAATTCTATTTCACACAAACACTATATAATACCTATTGTTTTGTAAAATATAAAAGATGATTTTACGCCGAGTAAATAGACAACCAATACGGCACGCTTTAAAATTGCGCATGCCCATGAAACGGCGACAAACAACATAAATTTTACTATCCATAGGTGACACTTTAAAAGCCTTTACAGGTTACCACTTTAGATTTACAGAGGAGGTCTAGCACTAGAATTATTGCCCATGACCAGATGTTCACGGTGATACCTCAAATGTGTGGGACGATTGCTGTTTCCATACATACGGGACCAATGCGTGCATTCGCCTTTGAATATGCACTCAGGGGAAGAGGGCAATTAAATTTTTTATTTTTTCCTCTGGTGCTTTAATTTTTTTTGTCACTTTTATTGCTGTCACAAGGTTTGTAAACATCCCTTATAATAGCAATAGGCACATGGCATGGAGGAATTTTTTATGGAGGGATCTGGTCTATAAGACCCCAAATCCCTCCTCGGCACTTGCAAGCATTCAAAACTCCAAGATCTGTGTTTTTGAATGCTTTCGATTTTTTTTTTTTAAATGGGCACCATTTAGTGCCAAGTAAACTGGAAGTGATGTCAAGTCATCGTTCCAGCCTGATCCCGGACATCCCAGCTGGTCGCTCAGGTCTCCCGGTGAGATGAGTGTGGTTTGAGTGTGGGCGAGGACACAGGGGCCCCATGATTCCCTATTGCCCGGGGACCCCATGAGTTGTCAGTCCGCCCATGGTCCAGCGACATACGGGTACATTGCTGGTTCGCAAGTGGTTAATTTGACAGATTTGGCTCCCATGATTTCAATAGGGTTCAAGTTCAGAGCAGTTCAGCTTATCACTACTACTAACCTAATAGGCTCACATGGTAGATTTATTGAACTATATTATTCTGTTTTCCCATATTCTGGAGAAGCTAATTAGAAACTGTCACGATATGAGTTCTCTGCCAGCCCAGTTATTATTTCCCAGTTATTAATTCCTTGTTTCTTTAATCCCTCCTGGCCATAGGAAGTGTATCCTTCAAATAGTATTCTACTCCTGTGTACCAAAGGCCCCTAGCTGTAATTAACGCGCCCCCTCCACAAAAGGTCCCAAATTCAATCAGTGTATTCTCCCCACTGTTATCTTGTTTACAGCTACAAATTCAATTATTGTGCTTCCTTCCCTGTCCATCTTGCCCATTCTGGTTTGTGTCTAAATGTCTATTCTTCCCCACTGTTATCCCGTTTACAGCTGCAAATCTAATTACTGTGTTTTTTTGATCATCCTGTCCAACCTGCTTTTGCCAAAATGTGATTGTCGCTATCTCCCCTCAGAGATAGCCGGTTCGCACCTCTCTGCGGAGAAGTGCGAACCTCCTGTGGAGGATATCTGGGTCCCGGCGCCACAGGGACGCCACATGGTCCGGACGTTCGTATCGCTTACGAACACCGCCAGGACAAAGGCCGTGCTCATGTGAGCGTGACCTGTGTCCAGGGGGGTGTGCCTTGTTGCCTTGTGCCCCATTACCATGACGCCCAGGAAGTGTCTAACACCGGTTTAAGAGACCGGTGCTAGTGTCTCCCGTTCATTCGTTCTGCTGTGCAGCCACTCAGGGATCCCAGCTGCAGTGGGACTCTAGTGGCCACACTCTGCCTGAGCCCCATTCGAGAAGGGGGACCCCAGAAGCCACATCAGCTCTGCCTGAGACCACCACACCAGACTCTGCCAGCCCCATTGGAGTAGGGGGACACACCAGACGCCACACCAGCTCTGCCTGAGACGCTGCCAGCTCTACCCAGGACTATCACACCAGCTCTGTATGAGTGTATGTCTCCCCTGTGTTATCTGACCTGTTTAGGAACTGCATCATATCTCCCTGTTGGATTACAAACTGCTGTAGAGACTTTAACTTTGCCCACTGGGGCTGGATTACAAAATATTTTGGGCTCTCTCTCTGCACTACTCCTCATTGAGTGACTGTTGTCTGTTTTAATAAAGCTTTAAGTGTTTGCCATCTGCCTTGTGTGTTCTATCCTGCCTACCCTCTGTCACAGAAACGTTTCACATACAGCTATCCTCCTGGTATTATGTAACCAGTGTTTGCAAATGATGTAAAAATATGCTGCATATCTTTTAAGAGGCTTTCTTTCCCCATTGCTGACTAAGCAATGTATTATATACCAAGAGATAAGCTAGCAGCGATAATTGTAACTTCTTTAGTTTTGAATGTACTGTACTATACTGTAGCTCATGTGGATTTTATGGATGTAATTAATTTGATCTTTGTCTTTTTGCATAAAAAAAAAAAAAAAAATTATATACAAACACTTAAAAAATTCCATTATCAACAAAGGTATATATTTTTTTTAAATAAATTACTTATAAATACATTAAAAAAATTACAGTCCCAAAACTGAACCTTGGAGTACACCACTAACAACCTTAAACTATTTAGAGTGTGAATCATAATTATCTGCTTAAATGTGATTTTTAAGCTGGATTTCTTTCAATTTACTGACTGGATATTCAAATCAGATTAATATTAATTTACACATTTTCTGTGGGGAACTGTGTCAAACATAGTATATTATAGCTACAGTCACACCATTGTCTAACTTTTTAGTTAATTTCTCATAAATGAGAATAGATGTGTGAATGTACAATATATATGTAAAGCGCTGCGTAAATTGACGGCGCTATATAAGTACCTGAAATAAATACATAAATAAATGTGTATGACAATTTTAGTCTTTAATTTATCCATGACAAAAAATCCTCCTCTCCTTCATTAGAGTCAGAGCTCTCCAAACAGTATGGAGTATAAGCCTGGCTGATTGCTGAGCTATAGGTCTGACTCATTAAGGGGCATGTTGGATATTTGCACTGCTAGCCAGGGACAGGACTTCTACTGAAGCTGTGGCTACATCTCAGATTCAAATTAAAGATTCAGTTGGGTAATTGAATCTGTTTACCTTTTACATAAATGATATAGAGGTTGGAATAAATGGCTCAATCTCAATGGCAAAGTTTTATTATTGATAAATGTAAAATATTGCACTTGAGGACTAAAAATAAGAATACAAGTTTCAAGCTAGGGGGAGAACCTCTGGGGGGAATATGGGATGAAAAAGTATCTGGGAGTCCTAGTAGACCACAGGCTTAGCAATAGCATGCAAAGCCAAGCTGCAGCGAACAAGGCTAGCATACTATTGTTATGTTTAAAAAATGGTATCTACTAAAGCGATAAGACTATAATTCCACCACTTTGCAAAACTCTGGTTTGGTTGCATCTTTTGTATGCCATCCAGTTCTGGCCACCAGTCCTCAGGAAGGATGTATTAGAACTGGAGAGAGTCCAGAGAAGGGCAACAAAGCTAAAAAGGGGAATGGAGGACTTCCGTTATGAGGAACAACTACATATTTTAAACTACATACACTTAATATACACTTAATAAAAGATATGATTGCAATATACAAATATCTAAATGGTGATTCTACATAGGGAAAAAAGCTATTCAGTCTCAGGTCACTCAAGAAGACTTGTGGCCACTCAATGAAGTTGCGCAAGAAGCGATTTAGCCTTAAAATATGTAGGTGGTTCTTTACTGTTAGAGCAGTAATGATGTGGAACTCCCTTCCACAACTGGTGCTATGAGCGGGGAGACGATGGGAAAAAACTCTTAGATGGGCATCTTAGCGAGTGCAATATACAGGGATATGGGAAATGGAAGGCATAAGTACATACACACTCTAATACACAATCACACACGTTGAACTGGGTGGACCGATGTCTATGTAACTTCCCCTAGTGTCCTTGCCACTCCATTGAAGAGAAATATTCACCTTATGTCTCTCAAGCAGTATTGTACACTTTGTCCCTAACTGTGATCAGTGGTTCCTCCTGCTGACTACCATGTATCTACAGGCAACAGTAGTGTGATTTAGAGGTTGGCAGGAACCACTGAACGCAGCCGAGGATGAGGAGTTTGATACTCCTGGAAGTGTTTGTTTCTGAAAATACTTCAGAAGAGGATTTCTCTTTAATAGAGTGGTGTTCGGTGGTGCTGACAGAGGAAGAGGTAAGTATTTTCTTTCTTCTTCGCAACATTTATTTTTTGTTTTAGTTTAGTGACAGAGTCGTTTTAACAAAAATAATGGTCTTCTCGGAAATATTTTTTTTTTGTTAATTAGGAGGAACCACTGGTAAATACATTGGTGTTTGATGTTAGCTGCCTTTCATATGAGAAAGCAAACTTTATTACATTTTAAAATAATTGTTATAAAATGCCCTCTAAACTGTGCCATCACTTTGTCAAGTCCCTAATATTCAATATACACACAGTATATAGTAGCTAAGCTATGTTATACTTCTGTATACTTTTCCTTTTAATTTTCCACACATCCTCTATTGCAAATATCCTATTGCTTCATCATCATGGTCTCCCCATGTCCAGAACAGGTGTACATTTGCTATGATGTACGGGCCTTTTCACTTAACTGTCCAAAAGGTTTCAAGCTATGTTTTTTACACTATGAAGCAAATTTATCAAAACACATTCAATGACATATAAAGCCTTTGTAGTGCTAACCCCGTATGAGCTGCTTGTATTTTTGCCCAGGTCTCCCCTTGCTTCGCCCCGCAGCCAGGCACAAAGTGTTTTCCACAGCCAGGTACACAAACACTTTCTCTCATTGTCTCCAATGACCAGTCTAGGGGATGTTGTTTTGGGAGTTTTATTGTAGAACTGGAGATAGCGATTGAGAATTTTATTAGGATACTCCAAGATTAGAACTATTCACACTGAGGACATCTAACTGATCTCTTAGTTAAGTACTGTTGAAGTCCTGGCTGAAAACAGATAGCAGACTTCTCTTTACATTGTAGCAACAAGTAGTTTAGGAATGAACAAAGTCCCTTGCAGTAGGAACGTTTGGACCAGCTCTTCAGAACGCTGGCTTTTTCAGATGCACGCTGGCTATCAAGCACCAGAGAGGTAGCAAGTCCCCAAATCTCTCAGTGTCTGCATTCACAAGGCCCAAGGAAACAATGTTAATCTCCTTCCAATCTTCCAAGCGATACCCTCCAGTGATACCAGACAGATCTTTGGCAGACAGCTCCCCTCAGGGTCACTCTTTCTAACTTCAGGCCTTCAGCTCACCCACCTGAGGCCGCATGGTAGCAAGTGCCAGGCAAGGCAAGCCTGCCTCCAGCCTGACTTGGTGCAATCCTCTCCAGGAAAGATCCCGTGTGCTCACAGAACATAAATACCACTCCCAGCATGCAATGGAGCACCCTTCCCTGCGATTGGCTAAGGCTGTATCTATATTCATGCTCCTAATCTGCCTAGTTCCCTCCCAGGTTCTGGAAGTATCTCATAGCTTCCTGAAGGCAGGTGGAGCTCAAGACAAACTCAAACAGCAGCTGAGTATCATAAGCAGACCTGACTAATCAATACAAAACTCTGTTAAGCAGAATACCACACTGAATTTACCTAACAGCCTCTCTGTTAAGCAGAGACACTCAGCTATACTTATCCTAACTGTACAAATCCTAACATTTAAGTAGGAGAGTGCTGCACCTACATTTAGTATTTAAAATAATAAGCACAAAGAACATTATTTATTATCAGCATAATGTGTTCTTGGGCTCATCTTCCAGAGCAGCAGGGATTAGTGGAGCTGAGTGTGCTATGATAGGCACTCATCAAGTGTACCCAACTATGCATACATACAAGGGCATACACCCTTTCCAACCCCTCCTACATTCGTAGAAGTTGTACTATGGCTTTGATGAATGAAACAAGATCTATGAATGTAGAATGGGTGGATGATTGAAAAGTCTGCTTACTCCATTCATAAATCACACTGGAAAAATACGGCGGCGGTGGTGGAGGGGAGATTGGAAGAGGAAGATTTCTACTAAACCAGGAGAGAGCAGGGCAAGGGACACATCACATTAATAATAACATCCCCTGATTTTTTTTTTCTGTAAACTAAACATAGGTTGTAACATACCAAAAGGGACAAAATAAGAGAAAATCATTGTTAGCATTTGCACCTCAGAATTAAAGTATATGTAAATACACAGCATAGGTTATACTGATGGAATACAGATATTACATCTTTTAATTATGGGCTGTTGAAACTTCCCTGTCTCCAGCCAATTTTCTTTTCTCAGATATTGAATGGCTGGGATAAAGGACATGTTAGATGGATGATCACATTTTGCCAATGTACAGTATGTTGTCTTCTTCTGATGCAAAACATTTGGCCATGCACATGTATGTACTCACTGTTACATACATAACAGTCCTGCTCTACTGTTTTAAAGTCTGGCCGGTGTACCAATTGTAGCCATCATCGGGATTCTTTACATAAGTGGATTTAAGTGTTCAGAGCTGGCAGACATTAGACAAGCTATATTAAGAGCTGTTACTATGATAGAATGGATCATTGTTGGGTGGTGAAATGTCCCCTGGGGCATTTGCACTGGGTACATTTACATATGTCTGTATTAAATAAAGAAAATCTAGCTAACCATAATCTGCTCCCTCCAACTCACTGAAACATGAACTCTGAAACATTTGGAAAGTACAGTGCATTGTGTTCCATTTACCCTGAACTACCATATTACTACATTAGGAAGCCACTGTATTCTACAAAGAACATGATACAAGCTGGCATATTGTTATCGTTATGATTACTTATAATATTTTAGAAAGTTTCGTGCTATGAAAATCAGTAACAATAGTAATCATAATATGTTTATCTTTAATAGATGACATTTCACAGTGGAAAGTCCACTCAAAATGGATTTCTCACCAAGAGAAGGAATATGACAGGCGGAATACTTCACTATCTTTTTATGTCTCCCATGGACCACAGCGGTAAGATATAAACATTCCTGATAAAGTTCCTGGCACAGTTCCTCACTCTATACCCTCCCACCATGGAATCTCAATGTTCATGCTGAAGCAGGTGGAGTGAGACTATTCTTTCTGCATTCTCAACAATTGAAACTAAATGTAATATGATACATGATTGCCATCTATCATGTTGGTTTTTCTTTTACTGGACAAGACTACCGGCTAAAAGCTATAGGACACGGTTACAGGTTACCCTGTACCTCATGCCTAATTTAATCCCTCTGTCGATCAGGTAATGTCCTTGCTTTATGTATTTTTATGTTATGTATTCACCAATGTTCCTACACGATTTATGCATTCCCTATGTGGGTATGTTATGTTCTAACCCTGACTATAATACAATCTGATCTACACTGTACGTGTCAGAACCAACTTCTGTATGTGCAATACTGTTTTTCTTCAGTAACGTTTTTGGTACAAGAAAATACGTTAAATATTAAAAAGGGAGAAAGAGTCGCCTTTATACCTGAAGTAGGTGAGCAGACCTGGGATCTCAGACACAGGTATCTTTCCTTTTAATTCCCTAAGAAATAACCAGTGGGCTACCTGACATTTAAAAAGTCTACACACCCCTATTAAAATGTCAGGCTTCTGTAATGTAAAAAAATGAGACAAAGATAAATAATTTCAGAACTTTATCCACCTTTAACCACTTGCCCTCCTGAAGATTTAGCCTCCTTCCTGACCAGGCCGTTTTTTGCATTCCGACTCTGCGTAATTTGACTGACAATTGCGCGGTCATGCAATGCTGCATTCAAATGAAATTTACATCCTTTTTTCCCACGAATTGAGCTTTCTTTCAGTGGTATTTGATCACCTGTGCGTTTTCTATTTTTTGCGTTATAAAAAAAAGGCCAACAATTTTGAGGAAATAAAACTATATTTTTGACTTTTTGCTATTATACATGTCTAGTAAAAAATTTTTAAAAATCAAATTTTGTCATAAATTTATTCTGCTACGTCTTTGCTAAAAAAATTTCCAATATGTGTAAATTGGTTTACGTGAAAGTTATAGCGTTTACAAATGGTGGTATAGATACTGGGATTTTTTTTTACTAGTAATGGCGGCAATCAGCAACTTATAGCGGGACTGTGGTAGGTATTCTGACACTGGGGAGAACTGAACTGGTGTCACTGACATCAGTGACACCAATACAGTGATCAGTGCTAATAAAAACACTGACACTGTATTAATGGCACTGGCCAGGAAGGGGTTAACATGAGGGGCTATAAAAGGGGTTAACTGTGTGCTGGGAGCATTTTACTAGGTGGCGGTGTGTTGGTGCTTCACTGTAAGCACACTTCTCTGGATGGCTGTGCTGTGCACAGCCATCCAGAGCAGTGTGCCCCAGCCGACAGGGAGGAGGATTGTTAGTAAAAAAGCAGCCCTCTTCCCCCGTCGGAGATCCTTGGTAATCACCGGGCGCCAGCGGGTAATCACTGGCCTGGACCCGGTGATTGACAGCCACAAATGACGGCGCAGGTAGGTCACACCCCTTACTCAGAAATGCAAATTCATGTATATATATTTGTGATTTTGCTCACCCCTGTAGCAGTAAATCTGCTATAGGGCAGTCGGGATGTGGTTGACGTAACCTATTAACTGTACAACTCAGTTGAACAACAAACTGAAATCTCTTGGACGGAAGTAAAAATAAAAAACTAAAATAATATGGTTGCATAAGTGTGCACACCCTTAAACTAATACTTTGTTGCAGCACCTTTTGGTTTTATTACAGCACTCAGTCTTTTTGGGTATGAGTCTATCAGCATGGCACATCTTGACTTGGCAATACTTGCCTGCTCTTCCTTGCAAAAACACTTAAAATCTGTCAGATTGCAAGAGCATCTGCTGTACACAGCCCTCTTCAGATCACCCCACAGATTTTCGATCAGATTCAGGTCTGGGCTCTGGCTGGGCCATTCCAAAACTTTCATCTTCTTCTGGTGAAGCCATTCCTTTGTTGATTTGGATGTATGCTTTGGGTCGTTGTCATGCTGAAAGATGAAGTTCCTCTTAATGTTCAGCTTTCTAGCAGAAGCCTGAAGGTTTTGTGCCAATATTGAGTGGTATTTGGAACTGTTCATAATTCCCTCTTCCTTGACTAAGGCTCCAGTTCCAGCACCACCATGCTTCACTGTAGTTATGTTGTTCTTTTTACATGTTTCACTGTAGGTGCAGTGTTGTTTTTGCACCAAACATATCTTTTGGAAATATGGCCAAAAAGTTCAACCTTGGCTTCATCAGACCATAACACATTTTCCCACATGCTTTTCGGAGACTTCAGATGTGTTTTTGCAAAATTTTGCCGGGCCTGGATGTTTTTCTTCATAGGAAAAGGCTTCCGTCTTGCCACTCTACTCCATAGCCCAGACATATGAAGAATACGGGAGATTGTTGTCATATATACCACACAGCCAGTACTCACCAGATATTCCTGCAGCTCCTTTAATGTTGCTGTAGGCCTCTTGGTGGTGCGAGTGCGCAAGCAAGGGAGCGTGCTCGCGCATGCGCAGTAAGCGCACACGTTACGTCAGGCGGGCTATTTAAACCTGCTTAGTAGTAAAATCACTGCCCCCTGGTCTACTACGTTCCTGCATACATTCCTGATCCTGATACCTGTATTCTGCATTACCCGACTAAGAAAGAACTCCGCCTGCACTGACCTCGGCTATCCTTGACCATTCTCTTGCTTGCTCCTTTTGTATTTATCTGCCCGCTTGATACTTGATACTGACCCGGCTTTCCTGACTCTGCTATATTATCCTGCCTGCACCTGCACCTGACCTGCATCTTGTCGGCTACCATATTCACCTACCGCTGCACCCACGGCTCTGCATCTGGCCTGCATCCGGATCACCAACATACCTGTCAGCCACCGTATACACGCACCAGTTCTCGGTCCCAAGACCCGAATCCTGACTGCCGCCTCACCTGCTGACAGCTTCAAGATCTACACGGCACTCCTGCCACTCCTGGCTCTGCGCACCTGTTCCCACTTCCAGGGGCTCCGAGCGGGAGTTGTAAGAGGATGCCCTCTCTCCACTTCAAGCTCCCCAACCAGGTACGTGACAGTACCAGAAGGCCATGTCGGAGCCTGAGAGAGGGGCCTCTCCTCTGAAAGAAATTTGCCAACACATTGCAGCACTAATGCAAGCCGTCAAGGGCCTACAAGAGGGGTACAACCGCCTGGAGGATCGTTTTCAGGCCCTATCTTCACCGGCATCCGCTGCTAGCATCTCAGCTCCACCCCCTCCAACTGCCGCTCCAGGAGCCGTGGCAAGTCCCACTTTGATGATGTTGCCTCCTGAGCCTAGGGTACCTACGACCGCCACAAATTCAGAGCCTTCCGAAATGCAGGTGGGTTATATTTTGCATTGCAGCCTCGCACCTTCTCGCTAGAAGCAACCAACGTGGGATTTGTGATCTCCCTTCTCCAGAGTGAGCCACAAGCATGGGCCCATCATTTAATGGAAAAGGCAGATGCCAAACTGTCTTCCTGTGACGGGAGTGACTTTTGGGGGTGGGGGGTTCTCTGTATCATCTCCCCAAATCATTATGTTTAACCCACCCTGTGCCTGTTTAAGGGTACAGGGGTGTACATGTGAATGTCCCAGTATTGTGCATTTGTGTGTTGTCCTTTGTCTAGGCCACATGGTTGTCCATTGTTTGTTTGCCATGTGCTACCCCCCATTGTGCTGTGCCTTGCTGGCCAGCCAACTATTATGGGATGTACTGTTTGTGTATTGGTGTGGGGGTTGGTCAATGTCCTTTGCCATGTGCTTCATCCCATTGTTCTGTGTCTTGGTGGGATGGGGAGGGGTGATGATGTATTTCCTGTTCCTGGTTGTGTTTCCCCACCCTCTGTATATATCCTGTGTTTTGTGTTAAAATAAAAAGAGTTGGCTTCCTGTATTAAGAAGAGCTGGGTGCTGTCTTTTTCCTGAGGGATTTCAAGGGTGTGGTCGGTGGATGGTGTTCGGACAGGGGAAGCTGCAGTAGAACGGAAAAACTCAGTGCGGTCTGGGTTCCGGTTCCGTTACATTGGTGGCAAGCGGTGGGATTGTGCTTCCAGCTGTGAACACATCCAAACCACCACCGGGATTCAAGAGCAGGAAAAGACATCAGTGTCAGGGCAGGGGCCGAGGAACGGACAGGCAGGCCTAACAATGTAACGCACTGGCTGACGACAACCACCACCCACAGACCGAAGTCCCTCAGGGCGTGGAGTCTAAGTCCCAGGCTGCCCTTCACCAGGGCCCCTGATGGTGGGGATGGACTTGACGCAGCCAGGAACCAGGTCGCGGCCCCCGAGACACCTCAGCTGCGGTAATGGCCGCCGCCAATGGCGTGTAGCTGGTGGAAGAGACAAAAGAGTAGTCAGACAAACCGGGTCAACAACAACAGGACAAAACAGTACAGGACAGCAGACGAGAATCACAGGTCACGAGCCGGGTTCAGCAACAGAGGGTCAGATCAAAGGAGAATACAAAGAATAGTCGAGTCACAAGCCGAATCAGATACCAGGAGAGTCACGAGAGTCAGAACAGAGTAATAGCAACACCAAGACACAAGACACAAGTGCAAAGAGCATGTGCGGGCCACAGGCTTATATGTCATCAGCCACACCCCTCTGGGGGATGGACCACAGAGACCTGAAGGCATAACAGGATTCCCACCATGCACAGCAGAATCTAAGATGGACGCCAGCACATGGAGTAACATAACCTCAGGGAAAAGGTAGGACCTTGACAGTACCTCCTCTTCAAGGGCCCCTCCCCCTCCACTGCTCAACAAAAGGTTTCTGAGGAAAGCAGGTATGAAAAGCGCAGAGGAGGGCAGGAGCATGGACATCCGCGGAAGGAACCCAGGAACGCTCCTCGGGACCATAACCGCGCCAATGAACCAGGAACTGTAAACGACCGCGCACCAATCGAGAGTCGAGGATCCGGCTCACCTCATACTCCTCATGACCGTCAACCCGGACAGGACGGGGCCGAGGCAGAGAGGTAGTGAAGCGATTGCAGATCAGAGGTTTCAACAGGGAAACATGAAAGACATTGGAGATCCGCATCCCAGACGGAAGGGCAAGGGCATAGGCCACCGGATTCACTTTGCGGAGAATGTGGAACGGACCGACAAAACGGGGAGCTAGTTTGGGTGTGGGCACCCGAAGATTGAGGTTGCGAGTAGACAACCACACCCGATCGCCGACCTGGTATGAAGGAGCGGGCAACCGTCTGCGATCAGCTTGGAACTTCTGGCGCTGAGCCGAGTCCCTCAAGGCCCTCTGGATCTGCCCCCATGAAGAACGCACGGCAGCAAGATGGTTCTCCACAGCCGGAATGTCCTGTGGTGAGAACCTCTCAGGTAATACCGCGGGTTGGAACCCATAGTTGGCCATGAAGGGAGACATCCCGGAGGAGGAGTTGACCGCCGAGTTCCTGGCAAACTCTGCCCAAGGCAGGAGATCGGCCCAATCGTCCTGATGGTCTGAAATATAACACCGAAGGAATTGTTCTAAGGCCTGATTGGCACGCTCCGCAGCCCCATTGGACTGCGGGTGGTAGGCTGAAGAAAAGGAGAGACTAATACCCAACTGGGAGCAGAAGGCGCGCCAGAATCTGGACACGAACTGACTCCCGCGGTCCGAGACAATCACCTTAGGCAACCCATGCAGGCGAAAAATCTCCCTGGAAAAGACCGTGGCCAGTTCTTGCGCTGTGGGTAATTTCCTGAGTGGAATGCAATGGCACATCTTGGAAAACCGATCGACGATCATGAGGATGACCGTATGACCCCGAGACACCGGGAGGTCTACAATAAAGTCCATACCTAGATGTGACCAAGGACGCTCCTCATTGGAAATGGGTTGCAGAAGACCCAAAGGGAGATGCCGTGGAGACTTATTCTGGGCACAGATCGAACATGCCGCTATATAAGAGGCAATGTCGGCACGGAGGGTTGGCCACCAGAATAAGCGAGAGACGACCCAACACAGCTGGTTCTTCCCCGGATGCCCGGCAGTTTTGGCGTTATGGTAGGTACGCAGCAGGCGGGTGCGCAATCCCTCGGGTACGAAACATCTACCCTCCGGCTTCCCGGGAGGAGCATCAGTTTGAGCCGCCAAAATCTGCTCCCCAAGAGGAGAGGTCAGACTGGTGCGAATGGCAGCCAGGATCTGATCAGGAGGTATAAGTGAGATTGGCTCAGAGTCTTCCCTGGACAAGTCAGAGTATTGCCGTGATAACGCATCAGCCCTGACATTCTTGGAACCAGGCAAATATGAAACCACATAGTTGAAGCGTGACAAGAACAGAGCCCATCTGGCCTGGCGGGGTGTCAATCTCTTGGCCTCCGAAAGATAAGTCAGGTTCTTGTGATCGGTAAGAATGAGGACCGGAACCGCGGAACCCTCGAGCAGGTGCCTCCATTCCTTGAGAGCCAGAATGATGACCAACAACTCCCGATCTCCAATCTGGTAGTTGCACTCTGCAGAGGAAAGCTTCCTGGAGTAGAACCCGCAGGGAAGTAGGGGTCCATCGGGCGACCGACGCTGAGACAGGAGAGCCCCTACTCCCGTCTCGGAAGCATCAACCTCGAGGACGAAGGGCAACCCAGGATTGGGATGCAAAAGAATCGGAGCCGAAGCAAAGGCGGCTTTCAGAGCCTCGAAAACTATGATGGCCTCGGATGGCCACTCGTGAGGGTTACTCCCCTTCATGGTTAGGTCAGAGAGAGGCTTTGCCAATGTGGAGAAGTTCCTGATGAACTTCCGATAGTAGTTGGCAAAACCCAGAAAGCGTTGAATGGGCCGAAGACCATTGGGACGAGGCCACTGCAGAACCGCTGCAACCTTCTGAGGGTCCATGGAAAATCCCTCCGCAGAAATTATGTAGCCCAAAAAGGCAACTTGGGATCGATGGAACTCGCACTTCTCGAGTTTACAAAAGAGTCCGTTCTCACGCAATTGTTGCAGCACCTGCTTGACATCCTGGACATGGGACTCCATGGAGGTAGAGTAAGCCAAGATGTCATCCAGGTAAACCACTACGCACTGCTGCAACAAATCACGAAGGACATCGTTTATGAATTCCTGAAAAACCGCGGGCGCGTTACACAATCCGAAGGGCATCACCAGGTATTCGTAGTGCCCGGTTCTGGTGTTAAACGCGGTCTTCCACTCATCCCCCTGTCTGATCCATACGAGGTTGTACGCCGCCCTAAGGTCGAGTTTGGTAAAGACTGTTGCTCCCTTAAGGCGGTCGAACAACTCAGAAATCAAAGGAATTGGATATGCATTTTTAATGGTAATCCGATTGAGACCCCTATAATCGATGCAGGGCCTCAATTCCCCACCTTTCTTCTTTACGAAAAAAAAACCTGCTCCTGCGGGAGAAGTAGACTTACGAATGTGCCCCCGGGAAAGCGCATCCACAACGTACTCCTCCATGGCCTTATTCTCCGCAACCGAGAGAGGGTACACCCTGCCACGCGGAGGAGTGGCCCCGGGTTGCAAGGATATGGCGCAGTCGTAAGGACGATGCGGCGGTAAGGTACCAGCGCGTACCTTATCAAACACGTCCCGGTACTCCCCATAGTCGGTGGGCAACGCAGAGTCCGAGGAGGCACACAATACCTTAACCGGCCCCCGGATGCACCCGGCCCCACACTGTGGAGACCATGAGAGAATCTCGGCTGTTTGCCAATTGAAGGTTGGATTGTGCCTCTGGAGCCAGGGATACCCCAAAACCACCGAATAGTGTGGGGAAGAAATTACCTGAAAACAGGCCAACTCCCTGTGAACAGCCCCAATGGCTACCTCTATCGGCAGAGACTCGTGGGTAACCTGCAGCGGTTGCAGGGGCCTGCCATCTATTGCTTCGAGAACCAATGGGGTAGCACGAGCCTGCAGGGGAATGGAGTGCTGTGCAGCAAACGAGCTGTCCAAGAACAACCCACCGGCCCCAGAGTCTACCAACGCCTGGGCCGTCACCGAGCCCTCCGTCCAAGAAAGGACCACGGTGATCAGTGGCTTATCCTTGCGGAACGCCGGGGACGAGGAAACTCCACCCAAGATCTGTCCCCGACATGATCTCAGGTGCGAGCGTTTCCCGGACGGACCGGACAAGCCTGTCGAAAGTGCCCACCGAGGCCACAGTACAGGCAGCGACCCTCCCGACGCCGAGCGGCCCGCTCTCCCTCGGAAAGACGAGCAAACCCCAGCTGCATGGGTTCCCCACCAGACAAGGCGTGGGAGGAGAGGGAGGAACGGGTGGGACAGAAAATGCAGGTGCCAGTTGATTGGAAGGCCTCCGCAGGCGTTCCTTGAGTGAAGGCCTCTCCCTGAGCCTGGTGTCAATCAGGATCAGGAAAGAGATGAGCTCCTCCAACACCACAGGCAGTTCCTTAGCTGCAATCTCGTCCTTCAATGTGTCAGAAAGACCATGGGAAAACGCAGCCACCAGAGCCTCATTGTTCCAACCGACCTCTGCCGCCAGGGTACGAAACTCTATAGCGTACTCAGCCACGGTCCGTGAACCCTGATGCATGGTCATGAGCAGCTTGGCCGCCGAGGCGGAACGAGCCGGTACGTCGAATACCCTACGGAAGGCATCGACAAAACCGGAAAAATCTTGAATCACCGGGTCGTTCCTCTCCCATAAGGGATTTGCCCAGGCCAAGGCCTTGTCTGAGAGTAGTGAAATTAGGAACCCCACCTTTGACCTCTCAGACGGAAAGGCGTGAGGTATTAATTCAAAATAAATACCCACCTAGTGGAGGAACCCACGACACTGACTCGGCTCACCCCCAAACCGCTGTGGAAGAGGGGCAGAACCAGTCATACCTCTGGGCGCCGCTGATGCAGCAGCCGAGGTGGTGGACGCAACAAGCGGAGAAGCAGCGGGAGAGACCACCGGAGTGACTACCGGCCTAATAGCACCAGGAGCAAGGTGTGCAGTGCTTGCAAGCAGAGTTTGCAACGCCTGAGCGAACTGATCCAACAGGTGATCCTGTTGAACGAGTCTGGCGACTAGCATTGGGAGCGAAGGCGTGCCTGCACCGTCAGGGTTCATGGCACTTGTGTAATGTCAGGGCAGGGGCCGAGGAACAGACAGGCAGGCCTAACAATGTAACGCACTGGCTGACGACAACCACCACCCACAGACCGAAGTCCCTCAGGGCGCGGAGTCTAAGTCCCAGGCTGCCCTTCACCAGGGCCCCTGATGGTGGTGATGGACTTGACGCAGCCAGGAACCAGGTCGCGGCCCCCGAGACACCTCAGCTGCGGTAATGGCCGCCGCCAATGGCGTGTAGCTGGTGGAAGAGACAAAAGAGTAGTCAGACAAGCCGGGTCAACAACAACAGGACAAAACAGTACAGGACAGCAGACGAGAATCACAGGTCACGAGCCGGGTTCAGCAACAGAGGGTCAGATCAAAGGAGAATACAAAGAATAGTCGAGTCACAAGCCGAATCAGATACCAGGAGAGTCACGAGAGTCAGAACAGAGTAATAGCAACACCAAGACACAAGACACAAGTGCAAAGAGAATGTGCGGGCCACAGGCTTATATGTCATCAGCCACACCCCTCTGGGGGATGGACCACAGAGACCTGAAGGCATAAAAGGATTCCCACCATGCACAGCAGAATCCAAGATGGACGCCAGCACATGGAGTAACATAACCTCAGGGAAAAGGTAGGACCTTGACAATCAGTCACCCCAGTGGAGCTATGGACCTGGCATCAGAGTTCCCAGGGCTGCTGCAGATCGTCCTTGCAACATACCCCAGGACTGTGTCTACGGATCAGTACCTGGAGCTCAGGCAGCAGATTTGGGAGGTGCTTTGGAGAGGAGCGGTCCAGGCTGCTGGTATGGACAAAGGCAAGTGCTACCCAACCCCAGTGGAACGGGCCAGGGACTATCGGAAGTCACGGATGCCATTCCTGGGAGAGCAACCCCAGGAGCAATGGGTGGCTGAGTTGGACAGACTGGTCCAGCAGGAGATAGAACTGGACAATAGATATCGGGCTCTGCGGCGGTACGCAGAGCAGGAATATTTAGGGGAGGCAACAGAATGCTCTCCTGAGGGACATGACTTTGGTGGGCCTGGATTGCTGTGGGAGAGCCTTACAGATCTTTTTGTGTTTGGCGATGAAGGAGAACCTACTCTGGAGGAGTTGCGAGAAGGCAGAGAGGCTATGTTCGGTCTTACAGGGGTCTCAGAGCTTGAACCAGATCTGGAATACCTGCTCAAGAAAGAACTGGATCTGGAAAGGGCATACAGGCAAGTGCTAGGACATGTTCGGCAGCATGCCCAAGAGTCAGCAGTGGAAATTCCAGAGACTGGGGATCTGATAGACTTCTCGGCTGAGGGGGAACCAGCAGTAGACCTGGCAACAGAGCCAAACAGAACTGAAGTCTGCCCAGCACTGGTAGCGTCTCCTGAGTTCCACAGACAGGAGATAGTGAACCCTATCCCCAAACACCGGTTCCAGAGGCTGGGGATTTGATTGATTTTTTTTCTGAGGAGGAACCACCTGGGGAGCTGCCAGCTGAAGCGCTGACAACCGGACAGAGGATCCAGGACCTCTGCCCCACACCTGCGGTAGTTTCAGAGGCCCGGGGTGAGAAGGGGGAGGAGGTTGTTGTCCTCTCTCCTCCACAGTCAGCCAGTGTGGAGGAAACTGTTTTCCCTCCCAAGCCAGGATCTGTGCACCAGGGGGACAGTGACAGAGGAATGCCATCCCAGCAGCAGATCCACAGTCTGGGAGGGGAGGAAGTCGGCCTCCCTTCCCTACAGTTAGCCGGAGCAGATGTGGGGTCCCCAGCAGAAGTGCTGGCACCAGGGCAGAGCGCCGCTGGCCTCTGCCTAGCAACTACAGTCACCACTTGGATACCCCAGGGATGCTGGGTAGTCGGCCCAGATCCCCCACAGAAGGATGAAGGCGGCCCAGCCACCCTGTCTTCACCCCAGCGGCTGAGAGGATTTCCGGGAGAAGGACCAGTCTGTACTTCTCCCCAGCGGCAGGTATGTTCTACGGGAGAGGCAGAGGTTGGCTGGGTGAGTAACGCTTGGTGTGGGACAATTTGCATGGGGTACTGTGTGGGTGTTGGCATTGAGGGACTGGAGGTACTGACTAACTTCAGAGTACATCCGTCTGAGATCTACTCCTGCATTAGTCTCCTGCCGAAAGGGGAGATATGTGACGGGAGTGACTTTTGGGGGTGGGGGGACCTCTGTATCATCTCCCCAAATCATTATGTTTAACCCACCCTGTGCCTGTTTAAGGGTACAGGGTGTACATGTGAATGTCCCAGTATTGTGCATTTGTGTGTTGTCCTTTGTCTAGGCCACATGGTTGTCCATTGTTTGTTTGCCATGTGCTACCCCCCATTGTGCTGTGCCTTGCTGGCCAGCCAACTATTATGGGATGTACTGTTTGTGTATTGGTGTGGGGGTTGGTCAATGTCCTTTGCCATGTGCTTCATCCCATTGTTCTGTGTCTTGGTGGGATGGGGAGGGGTGATGATGTATTTCCTGTTCCTGGTTGTGTTTCCCCGCCCTCTGTATATATCCTGTGTTTTGTGTTAAAATAAAAAGAGTTGGCTTCCTGTATTAAGAAGAGCTGAGTGCTGTCTTTTTCCTGAGGGATTCCAAGGGTGTGGTCGGTGGATGGTGTTCGGACAGGGGAAGCTGCGGTAGAACGGAAAAACTCAGTGCGGTCTGGGTTCCGGTTCCGTTACACTTCCCTAGACAGTTTCTTTGAAGCTATGACCCCCAACGATCTGCATCTGCGGAAGCTGCGCTACACACCAGAAAGGTCGTAGGGCAGCTGAGGACTATGTAACCGAGTTCAGGCGCTTGTCAGGGTCCGCCGCGGCTCCGTCCCTGGCGCATGCGCAATAGCGGCGGCTCACGCCGGGACACAGGCACCAGATCCCGGCGGGCCGCGGCTGACAGGAGGCCGCGCATGCGCAGTAGGAGCCGCGGGCACGCCTCGGGCGGCCAATGACAGCCCGGGGGCACGTCCTGGGTGGCCAATGACAGTGCAGGGCGCGATATTTAAAGATGCCCTGCACTGTCACAAATCGCCGCAAGGTCTGACCTGTTACCTGTGTTCCCTGTGCCCTGTGATTGTGACCCGGATTGTTTGACCTTCTGCCTGTTCCTGCCCTGACCCGGATTATCTGACTACGCTGCCTTCTCCTGTGATTGACCCGGGATGTCCCTGACTACGCTGCCTTCTCCTGTTTGACCATTCTGCGGACTGACCCCGGTAACTGACCCTGCGTGTGACCTGACCACTCTCTGCCTGCCGTCTCGGTACCACGCCATTTCCCACGGTGACAACCGCCGGTTTATCCTGCCAGGTCCTGCCGGCCTCCTCACATCTGGCTCTATTCTGTCCTACTCTGATCCCCGGAGGCTCCCTCTGCCACAGGTGGTATTGCTCGGAGGTCATGGTTCTGCTCCAAGTCCATCCCCACCATCAGGGGCCCTGGTGAAAACGCAGACCGGGACTCCACGCTCCAGGTGATTCCGCCTAGTGGGCTGCCAGAGGTACCACCTGGCGGATCCATAACAGGGCAGGAGCTGTGGAATGGACAGGCAGTCCTAATGGCAGGGTCACGCACCGACTGACGACAACCACCACCCACGGACCGGAGTCCCTCAGGGCGCGGAGTCTAAGCACCAGGCTGCCTTTCACCAGGGCCCCTGATGGTGGGGATAGACTTGACGCAGCCAGGAACCAGGTCGCGGCCCCCGAGAAACCCCAGCTGTGGTAATGGCCACCGACAATGGCGTATAGCTGGTAGGAACCAGATAAGAATGATAGCGTAGTCGGACAGGCCGGGTTGATAACAGCGGGACAGACAGTACAGAACAGTAGACAAGAATACACGGGTCACAAGCCAGGTTCAGCAACGTGAGGTCAGATAAAGGGATAAGGCTGAGAATAGCCTCTGGGGGATGGACCGCAGAGGCCTGAAAGCATAAAAGGCTCCCACTATGCTTTGCAGAAACCCAAGATGGATGCCAGCACATGGAGCTGCATTACCTCTGGGAAAAGGTAAGACCTTGACAGTACCTCCTCCTCAAGGGCCCCTCCCCCTCTGCGGCTCAATAAAAGGTTTCTGAGGAAAGCGGGCATGAAAAGCGCAGAGGAGGGCAGGAGCATGAACATCCGCGGAAGGAACCCAGGAACGCTCCCCGGGACCATAACCGCGCCAATGAACCAGGAACTGCATCCGACCGCGCACCAATCGAGAGTCCAGGATCCGGCTCACCTCATACTCCTCATGACCGTCAACCCGGATGGGACGGGGCCGAGGCGGAGAGGTAGTGAAGCGATTGCAGACCAGAGGCTTCAACAGGGATACATGGAAGACTTAGAGATCCGCATCCCAGGAGGAAGGGCAAGGGCATAGGCAACCTTGCGGAGGACCAACAAAACAGGGGGCCAGTTTGGGTGCGGGCACCCGAAGATTGAGGTTGTGAGTAGACAACCACACCCGATCTCCGACCTGGTATGAAGGGGCGGGCAGCCGTCTACGATCAGCCTGGAACTTCTGGCGCTGTTCTGAGTCCTTCAAGGACTTCTGGATCTGCCCCCATGAAGAACGCAGGGCAGCAAGATGGTTCTCCACAGCCGGAATGTCCTGTGGTGAGAACCTCTCAGGTAATACCACAGGTTGGAACCCATAGTTGGCCATGAAGGGAGACATCCCAGAGGAGGAGTTGACAGCCGAGTTCCTGGCAAACTCTGCCCATGGCAGGAGATCGGCCCAATTGTCCTGATGGTCCGAGATATAGCAGCGAAGGACTGTGGGTCCTTTTCGGCCCCATTGGACTGTGGGTGGTAGGCCGAAAAGAAGGAGAGCCTGATACCCAACTGGGAGCAGAAGGCGCGCCAGAACCTGGACATGAACTGACTCCCACGGTCCGAGACAATCACCCTGGGCAACCCATGCAGGCGAAAAATCTCCCTGGCAAAAACCGTGGCCAGTTCTTGTGCAGTTGGTACTTTCTTGAGTGGAACACAATGGCACATTTTGGAAAAATGATCAACGACCATGAGGATGACCGTATAGCCCCGAGACACAGGGAGGTCTACAATAAAATCCATGCCCAGGTGTGACCAGGGACGCTCCCCATTGAGAATGCGTTGCAGAATGCCCAATGGAAGATGCCGTGGAGATTTATTCTGGGCACAGACCGACCATGCCGCTACATAAGAGGCGATGTCGGAATGGAGAGTTGGCCACCAGAATAAACGAGAGACGACCCAGGACAACTGGTTCCTCCACGGATGACCGGCAGTCTTGGAGTTATGGTAGGTACGCAGTAGGCGGGTGCGCAACCCCTCAGGTACGAAACATCTACCATCCGGTCTCTCGGGAGGAGCGTCAGTTTGAGCCGCCAAAATCTGCTCCCCAAGGGGAGAAGTCAGACTGGTGCGAATGGCAGCCAGGATCTGATCCGGAGGTATGACCGAGGTTGGCTCCCTGGACAACTCAAGACTATTGCCGTGACAATGCATCAGCCCTGACATTCTTGGAGCCAGGCAAATAGGAAACCACATAGTTGAAATGTGACAAGAACAAGGCCCATCTAGCCGGATGGGGCTTCAATCTCTTGGCCTCCGAGAGATACGTCAGGTTCTTGTGATCGGTAAGAATGAGGACCAGAACCGCGGAGCCCTCGAGCAGGTGCCTCCATTCCTTGAGAGCCTGAATGATGGCCAACAACTCCCTATCTCCAATCTGGTAGTTGCATTCTGCAGAGGAAAGCTTCCTGGAGTAGAACCCACAGGGAAGTAGGGGTCCATCGGGCGACCGACGCTGAGACAGGAGAGCGCCTACTCCCGTCTCAGATGCATCAACCTCGAGGACGAAGGGCAACCCAGGATTGGGATGAGACAGTATCAGAGCCGAAGTGAAGGTGGATTTCAGAGCCTCAAAAGCTACGATGGCCTCGTATGGCCACTCGTGAGGATTACTGCCCTTCTTGGTTAGGTCTGAGAGAGGCTTTGCCAGCGTGGAGAAGTTCCTGATGAACGTCTGATAATAGTTGGCGAAACCCAAAAAGCGCTGAATGGGCCGAAGACCATTGGGACGAGGCCACTGCAGAACCGCCGCAACCTTCTGAGGGTCCATGGAAAATCACACCGCAGAAATGATGTAGCCCAAAAAGGCGACCTGGGACCGGTGGAATTCACACTTCTCGAGCTTGCAAAAAAGTTCGTTCTCACATAACCGTTGCAGCACCCGCTTAACATCCTGGATACGGGACTCCATGGAGGCAGAGTAAACCAGGATGTCATCCAAGTAGACCACCACGCACTGCTGCAACAAGTCACGAAAGACATAATTTATGAACTCTTGAAAGACCGCGGGCGCGTTACACAACCTGAAGGGCATCACCAGGGACTCATAGTAAACAGTTCTCGTGTTAAACGCGGTCTTCCACTCGTCCCCCTGCTTGATCCGTATGAGGTTGGACGTCGCCCTAAGGTCGAGTTTGGTAAAGACCGTTGCTCCCTTGAGACGGTTGAACAGCTCGGTAATCAACGGGATAGGGTAGGCATTCTTAATGGTGATTCTATAATCGATGCAAGGCCTCAATTCACCACCCTTCTTCTTTACGAAGAAAAAGACCGCTTACGAATGTGCCCCCGGGAAAGTTCATCTGCAACGTACTCCTCCATGGCCTGATTCTCCCCAACTGAAAGAGGATACACCCTGCCACGCGGAGGAGTGGCACTGGGTTGAAAGGGTATGGCGCAGTCGTAAGGACGATGGGGAGGTAAGGCACCACCGCGCACCTTGTCAAACACGTTGTCAGGGCAGGGGCCGAGGAACGGACAGGCAGGCCTAACAATGTAACGCACTGGCTGACGACAACCACTACCCACAGACCGAAGGCCCTCAGGGCGCGGAGTCTAAGTCCAAGGCTGCCCTTCACCAGGGTCCCTGATGGTGGGGATGGACTTGACGCAGCCAGGAACCAGGTCGCGGCCCCCCGAGACACCTCAGCTACGGTAATGGCCGCCGCCAATGGCGTGTAGCTGGTGGAAGAGACAAAAGAGTAGTCAGACAAGCCGGGTCAACAACAACAGGACAAAACAGTACAGGACAGCAGACGAGAATCACAGGTCACGAGCCGGGTTCAGCAACAGAGGGTCAGATCAAGGGAGAATACAAAGAATAGTCAAGTCACAAGCCGAATCAGATACCAGGAGAGTCACGAGAGTCAGAACAGAGTAATAGCAACACCAAGACACAAGACACAAGTGCAAAGAGCATGTGCGGGCCACAGGCTTATATGTCATCAGCCACACCCCTCTGGGGGATGGACCACAGAGACCTGAAGGCATAAAAGGATTCCCATCATGCACAGCAGAATCCAAGATGGACGCCAGCACATGGAGTAACATAACCTCAGGGAAAAGGTAGGACCTTGACACACGTCCCGGAACTCCCCATAGTTGGTAGGCAACACAGAGTCCGAGGAGGCACACAACACCTTAACCGGCCCACAGTTGCACCTGGCCCCACACTGTGGAGACCACGAGAGAATCTCGGCCGTTCGCCAATTAAAGGTTGGATTGTGCTTCTGGAGCCAGGGATACCCCAAAACCACGGAATAGTGCGGGGAAGAAATTACCTGAAAACAGGCCAACTCCCTGTGAACAGCCCCAATAGCTACTTCAACCGGCAGGGTCTCGTGGGTAACCTGCGGCGGTTGCAGGGGCCTGCCATCTATGGCCTCGAGAACCAATGGGGTAACTCGAGCCTGCAGGGGAATGGAGTACTGGGCAGCAAACGAGCTGTCCATAAACAACCCGCCGGCCCCAGAGTCTACTAACTCCTGGGCCGTCACCGAGTCCTCCGCCCAAGAGACGACAACGGTGATCAGTGGTTTATCTTTGCAGGACGCCGGGGACAAGGAAAACGCAGGCGCCAGTCGGTTGGGAGGCCTCCGCAGGCGCTCCTTGAGCAAAGGCCTCTCCCTGAGCCTGGTGTCAATCAGGATTAGGAAGGGAATGAGTGCTTCCAGCTCCACAGGCAGTTCCTTGGCTGCAATCTTGTCCTTCAATGCATCAGAAAGGCCATGAGAAAAAGCAGCCACCAGGGCCTCATTGTTCCAGCCCACCTCTGCCACCAGGGTATGAAACTCAATGGCGTACTCGGCAACGGTCCATGAACCCTGATGCATGGACATGAGCAGCTTGGCAGCCGAGGCGGAGCGAGCCGGCACATCGAATACCCTATGAAAGGCGTTGACAAAACCAGAAAACTCGTGAATCACCGGGTCATTCCTCTCCCATAAGGGATTTGCCCAGGCCAAGGCCTTGTCTGAGAGCAGCGAGATTAGGAATCCCACCTTTGACCTCTCAGTAGGAAAAGCGTGGGGTATCAGCTCAAAATAAATGGCCACCTGGTTGAGGAACCCATGACACTGACTCGGCTCAACCCCAAAGCGCTGCGGAAGAGGGGCTGAACCAGTCATACCTCTGGGCACCGCAGGCGCAACGGCAGCCGCGGCGGCAGGCGCAACAACCGGAGCCGCAGCGGGGGCGACCACCGGAGTGACAACCGGCCTAATAGCACCAGGAGCAAGGTGCGCGGAGCGTGCAAGCAGAGTCTGCAATGCCTGAGCGAACTGATCCAACAGGAGATCCTGTTGATCAAGTCTGCTGGCGACTAACATGGGAAGCGAAGGCCTACCTGCACCGTCAGGATTCATGGCATTCGTGTAATGTCAGGGCAGGAGCTGTGGAATGGACAAGCAGGCCTAATGGCAGGGTCACGCACCGACTGACGACAACCACCACCCACAGTCCCTCAGGGCGCGGAGTCTACGCCCCAGGCTGCACTTCACCAGGGCCCCTGATGGTGGGGATAGACTTGACGCAGCCAGGAACCAGGTTGCGGCCCACGAAAAACCCCAGCTGCGGTAATGGCCGCTGACAATGGCGTATAGCTGGTAGGAACCAGATAAGAATGATAGTGTAGTCGGACAGGCCGGGTTGATAACAGCGGGACAGACAGTACAGAACGGTAGACAAGAATACATGGCTCAAAAGCCGGGTTCAGCAACGGGAGGTCAGATAAAGGGATAAGGCTGAGAATAGTCTTAGACAAAGCCAAGTCAGTTTCCAGGAGAGCTACGAGAGTAGAATAAGAGCTTGCAACAACACTATCAAACAGGACACGAAGGCAAAGAGCAAGTGCAGACAACAGGCTTAAATGTGCTCAACCACACCCCTCTGGGGGATGGACCGCAGAGGCCTGAAAGCATAAAAGGCTCCCACCATGCTTTGCAGAAACCCAAGATGGATGCCAGCACATGGAGCAGCATTACCTCTGGGAAAAGGTAGGACCTTGACAGGAGCACTGATACCAGTTGGAATGGCGCTGTCCTACGTTATCAATTTCGCTTAGGTCTGGCCAAACCCCTGAAAGACGAGTTAGCTTGAGTTGGAGTACCGAATACCTTGGAGGAACTTATTAAGCTGACTATTGAGATTAACCCCGACTCAGGGAACGAAGGCTGGAGAGATCCGCAGGTCAAGTTCGTCCCACATGGATGCTGCCCAGGGTACCACCTCCAACAAGCATGGCATCAACCAGTTCTGCCACACCCAGTTCTGACAGATCCAAACCCATTCAAATTGGGTTACTACGAACCACCCTCACTCCGGAAGAGCAGCAACACCGCCGACAGGGCAACTTATGCCTCTACTGTGGAGAACCCGGGCACTATGTGTGAAACTGCCCTGCAAAATCAAGTAAGTCTCTGATGACCCTGCCTGCTAAAATGCCTGCTGTCAACCCTGCTCAGCTTACCATCTCTGTTTCATTTCAGCTTTCGGGAAGAACTCTACCAGTAACCGTTATTATTGACTCTGGAGCCTGCAGTTGCTTCATTGACACAACTTTTGTTCAGCAACATCAGATACCCTTAAGGGCCAAAACGCAGAGACTGACAGTATTTCTGGCGGACGGATCCAACATTAAATCTTGGGCAGTAACACAGGAAACGATTCCACTTCCCGTGATTATATCTCCGTCTGGGCACAAGGAACTATTACTCCTAGATGTCATTTCGTCACCACTATTTCCTGTTATCCTGGGGATTCCATGGCTACAGGCCTATAACCCTGGCATAAATTGAGTATCCGGTAAAGTGGACTTTAACTCGGCCTACTGCCATGAGCACTGCTTCCCTCAAGTTCCTGCTCCGTCTGGGCCCCTGCTGTGCGTGGAAAACGATACCAAAGTAGGCCAGTTAGTTCCGGCAGCTTATCACGACTTCCTAGACATCTTCAGCAAACGTGGTGCAGAGAGCCTTCCACCTCACAGGCCTTATGATTGCCCGATTGAGATACTACCCAGAGCTGAGATCCCCTTCGGTCGGATTTTACCGCTGTCAGAGCGTGAGTTGGAAGCACTAAAGGATTATATTGATGATAATCTCAAAAAGGGGTTCATCTGCCCCTCTACTTCTCCAGCTGGGTCAGGAATCTTTTTTGTCAAAAAGAAAGACCATTCCCTCCGTCCATGTGTGGACTACCGGCAATTAAACAATATCATGGTGAAGAATAGATATCCTCTGCCACTAATCCCAGAACTTTTTCAGAGGCTCAGAGAAGCAACCATATTTACCAAACTAGACTTAAGAGGGGCCTACAACCTCATAAGGATCAGAGAAGGGGACGAGTGGAAAACAGCCTTCCGTACCAGATTTGGGCATTACGAATATTTAGTTATGCCCTTCGGGCTATGTAATGCTCCAGCAACCTTACAGCATCTGGTGATTGACATCTTCAGGGATTTTCTAGACGTTTTTGTGATCATATATCTCGACGATATTCTGATCTTTTCTACTTCCATTGAGCTTCACCGGGGTCATGTGCAAAGGGTCCTTGGTCGCCTCCATCTGCATGGACTTTATGCTAAACCAGAGAAGTTTGAATGCCAGAGCATCCAGTTCCTGGGACTAATTACAGTCATGGCCGAAATTGTTGGCACCCTTGATATTTTTCCTGAAAATCAAGTATTTCACACAAAAAAGGTATTGCATTAACACATGTTTTGCTATACACATGTTTATTCCCTTTGTATGTATTGGAACAAATATAAAACAGAGGCAGAAAAGCAAATATGACATAATGTCACACAAAACCCCAAAAATGGGCTGGACAAAAGTATTGGCACCCTTAACTTAATATTTGGTTGCACACCCTTTGGAAAACATAACTGAAATCAGTCGCTTCCTATAACCATCAATAAGCTTCTGACACCTCTCACCCGGAATTTTGGACCACTCTTCCTTTGCAAACAGCTCCAGGTCTCTCTTATTGGAAGGACACCTTTTCCCAACAGCAATTTTAAGATCTCTCCACAGGTGTTCAATGGGATTTAGATCTGGGCTCATTGCTGGCCACTTCAGAACTCTCCAGCGCTTCTTTGCCATCCATTTCTGAGTGCTTTTTGACGTATGTTTGGGGTCATTGTCCTGCTGGAAGACCCAGGATCTTGGACGCAAACCCAGCTTTCTGACACTGGGCCCTACAGTGCGACCCAAAATCCTTTGGTAATCCTCAGATTTCATGATGCCTTGCACACAGTCAAGGCACCCAGTGCCAGAGGCAGCAAAACAACCCCAAAACATCATTGAACCTCCACCATATTTTACCGTAGGTACTGTGTTTTGTTCTTTGTAGGCCTCATTCCGTTTTCGGTAAACAGTAGAATGATGTGCTTTACCGAAAAGCTCTATCTTGGTCTCATCTGTCCACAAGACGTTTTCCCAGAAGGCTTTTGGCTTACTCAAGTACATTTTGGCAAACTGTAGTCTTGCTTTTTTATGTCTCTGTGTCAGCAGTGGGGTCCTCCTGGGTCTCCTGCCATAGCGTTTCATTTCATTTAAATGTCGACGGATAGTTCGCGCTGACACTGATGCTCCCTGAGCCTGCAGGACAGCTTGAATGTCTTTGGAACATGTTTGGGGCTGCTTATCCACCATCCGGACTATTCTGCGTTGCAATCTTTCATCAATTTTCCTCATCCGTCCACGACCAGGGAGATTAGCTACAGTGCCATGGGTTGCAAACTTCTTGATAATGTTGCGCACTGTGGACAAAGGCAAATCTAGTTCTCTGGAGATGGACTTGTAACCTTGAGATTGTTGATATTTTGCCACAATTTTGGTTCTCAGGTCCTCAGACAGTTCTCGTCTCCTCTTTCTGTTGTCCATGCTTAGTGTGGCACAGACAGACACACAATGCAAAGGTTAAGTGAACGTCTCTCCTTTTTATCTGCTTTCAGGTGTGATTTCTATATTGCCCACACCTGTTACTTGCCCCAGGTGAGTTTACAGGAGCATCACATGCTTGTAACATTCTTATTTATCCGCAGTTGTGAAAGGGTGCCAATACTTTTGTCCAGCCCATTTTTGGAGGTTTGTGTGACATTATGTCGAATTTGCTTTCTTTCCTCCCTTTTTTTGTTTTGTCCCAATACACACAAAGGGAATAAACATGTGTATAGCAAAACATGTGTTAATGCAATACGTTTCGTGAGAAATACATGATTTCCTGGAGAAATATCAAGGGTGCCAACAATTTCGGCCATGACTGTATATCCACGGAAGGCTTTAAAATGGATCCTCAGAAAGCTTCTGCCATACTAGAATGGCCTGCACCAGCTGATAAGAAAGGAGTTCAGCGCTTCATAGGCTTTGCCAATTTTTATAGAAGATTTATCAGAGGATTCTTGGCCCTCATTACGCAACTGACCAAACAGGGGGTCCGATTCCATTGGATACCGGCAGCTCAAGGTGCTTTTGAAACTTTAAAGACACTCTTTACATCAGCACCCATACTAAGCCATCCAGACCCAGTACTACCCTTTGTGGTAGAAGTAGATGCTTCAGAAAGTGCTGTTGGGGCCGTCCTCTCACAGCGACAAGGTCTAAAACTTCTGCTTCACCCTGTTGCCTTCTTTTCCAGGAAATTATCCCCGGCAGAAAGAAATTATTATGTAGGAGATCAGGAATTACTGACCATCAAATCCGCCTTGGAAGATACCTGTTAGAAGGTGCAGCACATCCCATTCTAATCTACACTGATCACAAAAATCTGGAATACCTAAAGACGTCAAGACGTCTAAAACCCCGACAAGCCAGGTGGGCGCTTTTCTTTTCTCGATTCAGCTTCCATATTACCTACAGACCAGGCTCCAAGAATGTCAAACCAGATGCCCTGTCTAGAATGTTTGATGATCTGAGGGATCCACCTAGCCTGGATACAGTGCTCTCAGCAGGTAACTTCTGCCTGTTGCAACCTGATCTTTTTTCGCAGATCCAGCAGGCATCTGTTGGGGTTCCTTATCCTCCAGGAGTAACCCTGTCCTCCAGAGAAGGATTACTATGGTCAGTTGACCGAATTTTTGCACCTGAAGCCACCTGACTGACAATTTTAAGTCTATGCCATGATCATCCGCTGGCGAGACATTTCGAGACTTAGTACAGTGTCTGTTCTGGTGGCCTGAATGGGAGAAGGATTGCAAGGCCTACGTAAGCTCCTGTCCCACATGCATCTGGAATAAGGGCAATAAGAGCATGGCCTGGGGATTATTGAGGCCTCTACCAGTACCTGACCGTACCGGGAAGATGATATTGATGGATTTTATCGTGGAGCTACCTCCATCAGAAGAATATTCAGCCATATGTGTTATAGTGGATCGATTTTCCAAAATGGCCCACTTCATTGCCTTGAAAGGAGTACCATCTGCAGTGGAAACAGCCCAAGTCTTCATTAAGGAACTGGTGAGGCTTCATGGTGTTCCAGGAAACATTGTTTCAGATCGAGGGGTGCAGTTCACCTCAAAATTTTGGAGAGCCCTTTGTGAGAAATTGAGAGTGGGAATCTCACTCTCTTCTGCCTATCACCCCCAGACTAACGGCCAGACAGAGAGAACCAATCAAACCTTGGAACAATATATTCAATGTTTTACATCCTTCTCTCAAGATGACTGGGTATCACTCTTACCCTTGGCGGAATTTGCCTATAATAACTCAAGACACTCGACCTCAAGACAATCTCCCTTCTTTTCGAACTATGGATATCACCCTGCATATATTTCTAATTCAATACCTGAATCAGCGATCCCAGTAGTCCAGGATATCTCTGAATTCTTACAACAGAATAACAAAATACTACAGGAAACAATCTCAAAGGCACAGCTGGATAATAAGAAGTTCTTTGACAGGAAGAGGAGAGGAGAACTGGTCCTAGAACCGGGACAAGAGGTATGGCTGTCAACAGCCAATCTAAGATTAACCTGTCCCTCAAAGAAGTTAGGCCCAAAATTCGTGGGTCCTTTTCCCGTAAAGAGGAGAATCAATGATGTAGCATATGAGCTCATATTACGAGATTCTCTAAAGATTCATCCTGTGTTCCATGTATCACTACTCAAGACTGCACCCTCTAACCCCTTCCCAGGTCGGGAAGTGGGGCCGCCCGAACCAGTAATCATCGACGGCAAAGAAGAATATGAAGTTGAAACCATTGTTAACTGCAGGAAGAGGAGGAACCAACTCCAATATCTGATTAAATGGAAAGGGTATGGTCCTGAAGATAATTCTTGGGAGCCGGAGTCTAACATCCATGCCAAAGAGTTAATCGAGGCATTTAAACGCAGGCATCCAGAGAAGATGGCCCAGTTGGGCATCCAGAGGCTACCCTTAGGGAGGGGGCAGTGTCAGGGATCCTGTCGCCGTGCAGTGGTGTGACGGCAACGGATCCCTTCGAGTCTCAGTGGTGAGAGTGCGCAGGTGCGGGAGTGTGCAGCCGTGCATGCGTAGTAGCGCGGAAAACGCATGCGCAGGAAGCGCACATGTCACATCAGGCGGGCTACTTAAACCTGCTTAGTAGTAAAATCACTGCCTTCTGGTCTACTACGTTCCTGCATACATTCCTGATCCTGACACCTGTATTCTGCATTACCCGACTAAGAAAGAACTCTGCCTGCACTGACCTCGGCTATCCCTGACCATTCTCTTGCTTGCTCCTTTTGTACTTATCTGCCCGCTTGATACTGACCCGGTTTGCCTGACTCTGCTATATTATCCTGCCTGCACCTGACCTGCGTCTTGTCGGCTACCATATTCTCCTACCGCTGCACCCACGGCTCTGCATCTGGCCTGCATCTGGATCACCGACATACCTGTTAGCCACCGCATACACGCATCGGTGCTCGGTCCCAAGACCCGCATCCTGACTGCCGCCTCACCTGCTCGCTGCTGCACCTACGTTCCTGCACCCATACCTGGCTTGTGTCCGTATCTCCTGGGTCCCCAGCTACATGCCGACAGATTCAAGATCTACATGGCACTCCTGCCACTCCTGGCTCTGTGCACCTGTTCCCACTTCCAGGGGCTCCGAGCGGGAGTTGTAAGAGGACGCCCTCTCTCCACTTCAGGCTCCCCAACCAGGTATGTGACAATTACATTGCTTCGTTTTTCGTACTGCAACAAGTGTATGTTTCTGGAATTTATTCTTTTACTAATTAGTACCATTAAAGTATAATTTTAAAAATACTACACTATGGGAATATCCCTTTTCTTTGCTGTGCACTGAGCACTTTAATTCCCCAGCGATCCCCGGTGACCACCCCAGTGCCTGGAAGAGGTTGATCCATATATCCTGGCTTGCCACTATCCTATAACCTAAAGGAAGGCCAATCACTCCCAGGCTACACCCCGGACCACCCTAAGAAGGGATCCCTGACTGACCACCATTATACCATACAAAGCGCTTTATATATGCGCATCTGGTGAGTGCGCATTTTATCTATTTATCAGCACACCCACCTGAGGATTTTCTTATATACTGGGATTAAGCACAGTCACCTGGCGATCACTTTGAAGAATTTTGTCGAGATTTTATTGACATTTTATGACTTAAACGCATTTTTAATGTATGTGCGTTTCTACTAAGAACTATTTTACATAATAGGATATTCTATGTGTTTATGAGTATTTTTTATGGTCCAAACACACCTAATAAGATTTTATCTGGTATATTAGTCCTTAGCGCTGCACTACTTTTATAGATTTATTTGAAGGCTTATGGTTTTACCTTTTAGTGTTTTCAGCTGCTTTTACATTTTAGCGCTCGCTTTAATATTTTATCTATTTTTGTACAGCATGCTGCCACTGGACTCAGAGCAGTGGAGACGTGTTCTCTGGAGTGACGAATCATGCTTCTCTGTCTGGCAATCCGATGGACGTGTCAAGGTTTGGCGGTTGCCAGGAGAATGGTACTTGCCTGACTGCATTGTGCCAAGTGTAAAGTTTGGTGGAGGGGGGATTATGGTGTGGGGTTGTTTCTCAGGAGTTGAGCTTGGCCCCCTAGTTCCAGTGAAGGGAACTCTTAAGGCATCAGCATACCATGACATTTTGGACAATTTCATGCTCCAAACTTTGTGGGACCAGTTTGGGGATGCTCCTGTTCCAACATGACTGCTCAACAGTTCACAAAGCAAGGCCCATAAAAACATGGATGAGCGAGTTTGGGGTGGAGGAGCTTGACTGGCCTGACCTCAACCCGATAGAACACCTTTGGGATGAATTAGAGCGGAGACTGCGAGCCAGGCCTTCTAGTCTGACGTCAGTGCCTGACATCAGAAATACACTTCTGGAACAATGATCAAACATTCCCATAGACACACTCCTAAACCTTATGGACAGCCTTCCCACAAGAGTTGAAGCTGTTATGGCTGCAAAGGGTGGGCCAACTCAATATTGAACCCTACGGACTAAGACTGGGATGCCATTAAAGGTCATGTGCGTGTAAAGGCAGGGGTCCCAGTACTTTTGTCAATATAGTGTATACGTCCGGTGTTTAATTATATTGATTTATATTGAATTTGGATTGATTTTTTTATGTATTTGCACGTTGGGAATGTGACACAATTTTTCACAGACTAGGCAGCACCTAAATTATTAAATGCAATTTACACAAGGCATATTTTCTAATTTTTGTTGGCTGCAATTGACTTTTTTCACAACCTGTCCCTATGCACTACAGTCATACAGTGCATGTGTTTTAACAGGGCATATTTCATAATTGTTTCTGGCTGTGATTTTTTTGGTTCTTTTTCCAAATAATATGTCAAAGCTTAAATGAGATTTTAATGATTGGGTTTACATCTACTTGAGATGCTTGAGATTTTTGAATTTCAGTGCTCGGGTACATTTTTTTTGTGTCCTTAACCATTTGCCGCCCGGCCAATGGCCGTTTGGCGGCGGCAAAAGTGCTTCTGCATTCCGGGTGCACGCCATTTGGCGTGCTCCCGCACATGCTCAGTTCGCGCAACTGCAGAGCGGCGCAGCAGCGCGATCTGTCACCAGCCGTGTACCTCGGACACGGCCGATGACAGATCCGAGTACCGGCTCCCGTTGCTGGTACCATGTGACCTGCTGTGACCAATCACAGCAGGTCACATGACAGTTGTATACAATGGATGGCTTCATTCATGCCATCCATTGTATACTAGTGCCTAGCTGTGAATGGTCACAGCAGGTCACATGCACATGTCATGTGATTAGCTGTGACCAAATCACAGCTAAGCACAAAAAAAAAAAAACTGAATGAATCGATTTCATTCTGGTAAATGCTTGCTTATAGCAAAGTAATTCTTTGCTATAAGCAAATTGTGTAAAAAATAAAAAATAAAAAAAATACTGATCACTTCCCCAAAGTAGTACAATGTTACTATGGTAACATTTTACTACTTTGGTCATAGTAAAATATGAAAAAAAAATCTTAAAAAAAAAAAAAAAATGTAATAAAAAATTAAAAATAAAAAAATATATATATATATATTTTTTTTTTTTCATACTGTCACCAGTCAGTGTCCCTGTTCACCGCCATGCCAGTTATATGATGACGCTGTACTGCACTGGTGACAGTATGTAAAAAAAAATTGTGAAAATAATTTTTTTAATTTTTTAATTTTCCAAAAAATTATGACAAAAAAAATACAACTTCAAAAAACTCGCCATGCCTCTTATGAAGTACGTCGGACTGTCTACTCTGCAAAAAGGGGTCATTTGGAGATATCTGTACTATTCTGACATTCTTGGACCTCAAGAAATTAGATTGGCCGTCAGTACTTCAGGATTGATCAATATTCAGATCTATACCATTACCATAGTTTGTGAACTCTATAACTTTCCTACAAACTAAAAAATACATCCTAATTTGGGTTATTTTCACCAAAGACATGTAATAGAATACATCTCGGCCTAAATTTATGAAGAACAATTATTTATTTGTAAACTTTTATAACAGAAACAAAGAAAAACGTGTTTTTTTCAAAATTTTTGGACTTTTTTGGTTAATTTAGCAAAAAATAAAAACCCCAGCAGTGATTAAATACCACCAAAAGAAAGCTCTAGTTGTGTGAAGAAAATGATAAAATTTTAGTTTGGGTACATTGTTGTATGACCGCGCAATTGTCATTCAAAATGTGAGAGCGCTGAAACGTGAAAACTGGCCTGGGCAGGAAGGTGTAAAATTGCATGGTATTGAAATGGTTAATGCTTTAACTGCTTGCTGCCCGCCTGCAGTAGTTTTACTGCGGGTGAGTGTCACAGGCAGGCAAGGGAACATAACTGTATACAGTCAGGTCCATAAATATTGGGACATGGACACAATTCTAACATTTTTGGCTCTATTCACCACCACAATGGATTTGAAATGAAACGAACAAAATGTGCTTTAACTGCAGACTGTCAGCTTTAATTTGAGGGTATTTACATCCAAATCAGGTGAACGGTGTAGGAATTACAACAGTTTGCATATGTGCCTCCCACTTGTTAAGGGACCAAAAGTAATGGGACAGAATAATAATCATAAATCAAACTTTCACTTTTTAATACTTGGTTGCAAATCCTTTGCAGTCAATGACAGCAAGTGTGGAACGCATAGACATCAGCAGACGCTGGGTTTCATCCCTGGTGATGCTCTGCCAGGCCTCTACCGCAACTGTCTTCAGTTCCTGCTTGTTCTTGGGGCATTTTCCCTTCAGTTTTGTCTTCAGCAAGTGAAATGAATGCTCAATCGGATTCAGGTCAGGTGATTGACTTGGCCATTGCATAACATTCCACTTTTTTCCCTTAAAAAACTCTTTGGTTGCTTTTGCAGTATGCTTTGGGTCATTGTCCATCTGCACTGTGAAGCGGCGTCCAATGAGTTCTGAAGCATTTGGCTGAATATGAGCAGATAATATTGCCCGAAACACTTCAGAATTCATCCTGCTGCTTTTGTCAGCAGTCACATCATCCATAAATACAAGAGAACCAGTTCCATTGGCAGCCATACATGCCCACGCCATGACACTACCACCACCATGCTTCACTGATGAGGTGGTATGCTTAGGATCATGAGCAGTTCCTTTCCTTCTCCATACTCTTCTCTTCCCATCACTCTGGTACAAGTTGATCTCGGTCTCATCTGTCCATAGGATCTTGTTCCAGAACTGTGAAGGCTTTTTTAGATGTCGTTTGGCAAACTCTAATCTGGCCTTCCTGTTTTTGAGGCTCACCAATGGTTTCCATCTTGTGGTGAACCCTCTGTATTCACTCTGGTGAAGTCTTCTCTTGATTGTTGACTTTGACACACATACACCTACCTCCTGGAGAGTGTTCTTGATCTGGCCAACTGTTGTGAAGGGTGTTTTCTTCACCAGGGAAAGAATTCTTCGCTCATCCACCACAGTTGTTTGCCGTGGTCTTCCGGGTCTTTTGGTGTTGCTGAGCTCACCGGTGCGTTCCTTCTTTTTAAGAATGTTCCAAACAGTTGTTTTGGCCACGCCTAATGTTTTTGCTATCTCTCTGATGGGTTTGTTTTGTTTTTTCAGCCTAATGATGGCTTGCTTCACTGATAGTGACAGCTCTTTGGATCTCACCTTGAGAGTTGACAGCAACAGATTCCAAATGCAAATAGCACACTTGAAATGAACTCTGGACCTTTTATCTGCTCATTGTAATTGGGATAATGAGGGAATAACACACACCTGGCCATGGAACAGCTGAGAAGCCAATTGTCCCATTACTTTTGGTCCCTTAACAAGTGGGAGGCACATATGCAAACTGTTGTAATTCCTACACCGTTCACCTGATTTGGATGTAAATACCCTCAAATTAAAGCTGACAGTCTGCAGTTAAAGCACATCTTGTTCGTTTCATTGCAAATCCATTCTGGTGGTGTATAGAGCCAAAAATGTTAGAATTGTGTCGATGTCCCAATATTTATGGACCTGACTGTATCTCCCCCTGCTTCCGAGTTTCGAGGGTGCGTACCCCTACAGACCAGTGCTGTGATTAGACACAGCACAAGTTAATCAACAAGTTTCAGCCAATGATTTTGGCTGAAACCTGGTGATCGGTTGTGTCCAATCACAGAACAAACAAATAGGACTCTGTGTTCACAGCACAGCAATTTTGCTGTTTCTTCTCCCTACCAAAGACATATAGCAAAATACATTTTGGCCTAAATGTATGAATATTTTTTTTTTAATTGGAATTGTTTTATAACACAGAGTAAAAAATTTTTTTTTCCACAATTTTCGTCTTTTTTTCATATATATATATAATAAAAAATAAAACCCCAGCGGTGATCAAATACCACCGTAGAAAGCTCTATTTGTGTGAAAAATTATATAAATTTAATTTGGGTACAGTGTTGCATGACCGAGCAATTGCCAGTAGCACAGTGCTGAATAGCAAAAAAATGCCCTGGTTATAAAGGGGGTAAAACCTCCCACAGGTCAAGTGGTTAAAAGACAGTTGGCTTCTCACTACTTGATAAAGACCTAATCTGTGTCACAGAAGAGTAGCAAAGCTGATCTGCAACTTATGGTTCATCAACCATGTCTTTCCCTCCTTGCTGTAGCCTGCTTTGTTTCAGGACTGGGAATACTTCCCAGCCCTGGATTAAATCGTTCAAGGAAGGGTAGACTATATAGTAATCGAACCAGCGTAGCTAAAATTCACCTGCTGGTTGATATAGTACCTTCTTAATACAAAATACAATCCTCACTATTTGGCCAATGATGTCAGGGTAGATTTTTGCTAGAGGGGGTTTTTGTGGGGGGCAAAGTGTAAGCAGGTGCTTACAGGGTGTCTGCAGTGCAAGCAGTGCTTAAAATACTAAAGAGTTTAGTGTCATTACTGTGATTGCACTATGCAGTTAGTTGGGTTGCTCAAGTGGGAATAGGGTTTTCCTAAGCTCTGCCCTCCACCCTGTGCTGCTAATAGAAAGGGAGAGGGCTCTGCTCAAGGGCTGAGAGCTATGGTCTGCATGGGAAGGAAAGGAGAGGCACAGCAGAAGAATGTAACCATCAGCAACATACAGAGCACTCTTTGGGGAAGGACTTTTCCACTCTATGGATCCTTTCCATAGAAGGTATGTATTGGGTAGCCTGTGTTTAGGGAAATACTGTTATTGCTCTTCTGGGCTGTACTGTTTAGAATGTTCTGTAAAGTTCCATTAACTGTTTCATGCCTGGTCTTGAAGTTACTGCAAAGGGGTGTATGGTGGTACATGGTGTATAACAAAGAACAGGGGCGGCATCACACACACGGGGTGAAAAGGATGACACGAGTTGTTAAGGGTAACCCACACACAGGAATGTAAAAGGCAGCCAGACAGTGAAGGATAATATCGGCAGGGGTGACGGAATCTGCATAGCAAGGGTAGCAGTTCTCTATTTCCCTCCCAAGCGTCAGTGCCCCAGTCAACCGGGACCAGACCCACATGGCGGAGACCCCAGGGACCCAGCCACAGGTACAGAAGTCAGTCATAGAAGTCGTGCACACTGCATCCCTTTGAATAATAAATAATTTAAGTGCTATTACACGGATTCATATAAATCTCAAATATTTTCCAGATAGTCATATGAAGTAAACTAGCATAGTATAGGCAGAAGAATCCTGTATCATTCCACGTATGGGATCAGCGTACTTCACAGCTGCATATAATCCTCAACATGAACAAAAAATAGTAATATTTTAAAAAAAAAGTATCACTAAAGACTGTAAACAGATCTAATATAGTATGCAGCTAGGTATATTGAAAATGATCCTTAACACGTTAATCTAGTATATAGGCCACCCTCCCATGTATGTGCCTCATAAGTGAACTAATACCAATGAGTTAGGCTTGCAGGGTATACACAATCAGTTATACCATCATAAATTAGCATATTCTAAGACTGACCAAATATTAAGAGTTTACCCTCATGCATAATTAAATGGTCCCATGTTAGATAATCCAGCTCATTCTGACAGATAAAATGTGAGAGGGACTAGGAAAAAAAAAGCACCATTTAGTTAGCCTCTTATAATATATGGGCCCCAACAGCAACCAACCAAAACTAAGTCAAATCAAAATGCAAATGAAAAAAAGAAACAAAACACTGCTCATACCAAATTTATCAATTATCCTAGCCAAAGCCACCAAGAAGAGGGAGTAGAGCCAACGTGTAAAGTGGACTGATTGAGTGCCATTATAAGCTGGCATAGATGAGACCACCTACATGCATGTGTGTCCACCTGCTTGCCACCACATACAGCCCACTCTACCACCCTCCATAAATATCCCCACAGCATGAGGACACCACGGGTACCACCATATTGGCACATGCCTGTGACATCATTGCACTGTGTGTATGCAGCAACTGTACATACACAAAATGGTGCTCAGCACAATGCAGCCATACCTGCTACCCAAACGATACTCCCCCGCCTCTAGCCCAATGCAATAGCTGGCCAGGATAGGAGAGACAAAGAGGAAGAACACTGGGAGATGGAATTTTGGTCCAGGCAGAATGGAAGAAATGGCCAACCAATCCCAAAATCTGGCCAACCAATCTGACTGTCTGAAGCAACAGCCACCAACCAGTTCCAGTGTAAGGGGCTGGTGTGCAGCATACAATTCTTCACAAAAAAGGGTGCTTTGTTTTGTCTACATAGAACGCCCCATATCTGCAGAACATAATGTATACGACACCCCTTGTTTGACAATCCACAAAATGTTTCAAACTATATGAACAACAATCAGGGAGAGTCAACTTATTGTTTCCAAGAGAACAGATCTGCGGCTTGAAGAAAGATTGTATTTTATTGAAAAATATCAAGTAACAATAATACAAGATGTTCGCATAGGTCAGGGGTCTGCAACCTTTAAGACATAAAGAGCCACTTGGACCCGTTTCCGAGAGGGAAAAAAAGACTGGGAGCCGCAAAACCATTGCAACATTTAAAACAAATCCGACACTGCATATATTGCAAAAAGCGCTCTGGTCATGAAGGGGGTTTAAGGGCCCAGTAAGCAAAGGGTTAATCAGGGCCACAGTGTATCGTCATAATCACAATCAAGTGGTGGGCAACCTTTTTTTTCAACTGAGCCAAATCTCGCCAAAACCACGATTTAAATTTATTTTGAGAGCCACATTTTTAAAACTGAAAATACATCCCCCATATAGTAATTCATCCCCCATAGTAATTCATCCCCCATATAGTAATTCATCCCCCATAGTAATTCATCCCCCATATAGCAATTCATCCCCCATAGTAATTCATCCCCCATATAGTAATTCATCCCCCATAGTAATTCATCCCCCATAGTAATTCATCCCCCATATAGTAATTCATCCCCCATAGTAATTCATCCCCATAGTAATTAATCCCCCATATAGTAATTCATCCCCCATATAGTAATTCATCCCCCATAGTAATTCATCCCCCATATAGTAATTCATCCCCCATAGTAATTCATCCCCCATATAGTAATTCATCTCCCATAGTAATTCATCCCCCATATAGTAATTCATCCCCCATAGTAATTCATCCCCCATAGTAATTCATCCCCCATATAGTAATTCATCCCCCATAGTAATTCATCCCCCATATAGTAATTCATCCCCCATAGTAATTTATCCCCCATATAGTAATTAATCCCCCATATAGTAATTCATCCCCCATATAGTAATTCATCCCCCATAGTAATTCATCCCCCATATAGTAATTCATCCCCCCTATAGTAATTCATCCCCCATATTAATTCATCCCCCATATTAAGTCCCCAAGTCCCCCCTGTGTCAATTCACTTACCTTTGCTCCGCGCGTTCCTCTCGCCGTGTTCCCGCGCCGTTCCGGTGTAGCATGAAAATCTGTCTCCTATGAGGATCTGTCCCCCTCGACGTATCTGCGCATGTGCCAGTTTCAGGCATTAGCAGACGATCGGCGATCTCCGGCACATGCGCAGATACGTCGAGGGGGACAGATCCTCATAGGAGACAGATTTTCATGCTACACCGGTCTTCAGGGCGGACTGTGAGAGGAGCCTAGCGGGAGCCTAGCTCCGCGGGCCGGATTAAAAGGTCCGCCGGGCCATAGTTTGCCCATTGCTGCCCTATTGCCTGTCACCTGGTGGGCAGTGTGCTCCGGAGCAGCAGCCAAGGTGAAAAGGAGCCGCATGCGGCTCTGGAGCCGCGGGTTGCCGACACCCGGCATAGGTGAACATCTTGGCAGTATTAGCAACAAGCATGATAAAACTCCAGTTGCAGAACACTTTGCTAAGTTCCATAATTCATCTCCTTCAGGACTTGGGGTTAAGGCACTTTATGCTCTAAACCTCTCCAATCGCAGGGGGGACCTTTGATACAATCCTCCTATGAAAGGAGGACTTGGATGCTTGGCACCCAAGGGACTCAATACTGAATTAAGTTTACAGGTTTTTCTGGAGTCATAATCTTCATGGTCTCTTCACTTTGCTATTGAGGAATCATGTTGCCTTTATGGTCACTAGTCAATCCTGTATGGGTAGTATTTCGTATCCTGTTTTTGTATTCAATATTGGCCACTCTTTTTGGCAGTTTGGTTCACTGACATAATATAAAAATTGGGTAATGTATGATTTAGCATGATACTATATTTAATTGAAACTGGCCCATTTTTATTTATATGTAACTGACATTGTAGCAGGTTGTGATTGCTTAAGTGACATTCAAAGCTGCAGTTATTCCTGGTCAAATCCAGAAGTGACATGCTGGACTCTGTATAAGCCCTTAATGTTATTTATTTATTTTAGGTACTTATATAGCGCCATCAATTTACACATTGCTTTACATATATATTGTACATTCACATCAGTCTCTCAAGGGGCATACAATCTAAGGTCCCTAACTCACATTCCTATACAAGGGCCAATTTAGACAGGATCCAATTAACCTACCAGCATGTCTTTGGAGTGTGGGAAGAAGCCGGAGTACACGGAGGAAACCCACGCAGGCACAGGAAGAACATGCAAACTCCAGGCAGGAGATGCCGTGGCTGGGATTCGAACCAACGACCCTAGTACTGCCAGGCAGAAGTGCTAACCATTTAGCCACTGTGCTGCCCTTATGGTCGCATCTACATTATGGTCGCAGTATCCTGAAGAAGCTTGCGTGATTCGGTGGGTAAAATGTGTTAACATCACACGCGTACCAGGCACCTCCTCGCGGCTTTACCAACTTGCCACACCACACCGGACATGCTATCACAATCTCATGCAGACCTATATCCACATGGAGTGTGACCTCAACTGTACCATAGAGTGGGTCAACATTTACTGAAGCCAGTAAGTGTACCTGGAGGGGTGAGCTGATAATACCTGGACCAGGTTGTGATCATATCGGGGATCTTCCCCTGGACTTTGACTGCTCTGCTGAGCCTTACATACAGTACCTGATGTCTTTGTTTTGTCTGCCAGCATGCAGCGAGCGGCTGCGGGTGAACCTCAGTCCTCACCCACACATTGGTCACTGAATTCTAGACTGTCGTTCTTATGTGACCATTATTGCTATTTCGCCTACTGTGTTGTCTGTCTGTTTATCTCCACTGATATCATTTTGACATTCAGCATGATTTGATTGCATATAGGGATTATCCATCACATGATCAAACCTGTCAGCATTGATTGAACAGATCTTTTGAGGACTCATGGACTGCCTTCATGATTACATATGTCGATATGTGACATATTTCCGGCAATTTTTGAGGGACTATTACTCTCATATCACCACATTCCCCAGCTGTTGCAGATTAGTATCGATCAATCCTTGACCCAACCGTATTAGCCAAATACTGGGCGTCCCAGTTCTCATTTATTCATCCCCATACTAATGTATCCTGTGTGACTGGAGAGTATTTTTATGATATGGCAATGTTGTGATTTTGTTTTATTGTGTAGGGTGCAGGGGTTATTATATTATTGCTACTTGATATTTTTCAATAAAATACAATCTTTCTTCAAGCCGCAGATCTGTTCTCTTGGGGACTTCTTTTTTGTGGGTCCTTTACTCACAAGTTTGTTTTTTGTAACATAGCTTATTGGTCCTGATGAAACCACCCCTAATTTTTAGGTGAGTCGGCTTGAAAATACACACATATGCTCCTTTTGCAGTGGATCCCAATTTTGCTTTTATTACCTTAACATTAGAGTCAACTTATTGTTTTCAAAATCCATCTACAGTACTCACATGACCCACAGTTAAAGGTGAAAGTACTTATTTTTATATAGTATCTTGTCCAATAAATTGACTCCTGGTTACTCGATCTCAAATGGATCATGCCCTTCTGAAAGTATCAGGGTATTCCTTGGTATATTTTTTTCAAGATAGAATCAATATCAAGATTTCAGATAGTGTTTCCTGTGTTCCTGTCCACAGCAGGATCATGTCACCTATGTAGCGATACCAAAGCAAAATGTCTGGTCATTACCTAGTGTTCTGTGATTGGATGAGAAAAGAGGAGGGCAGGTTAATCACAGGATCTCCCCTCATTCAATCACAGAATGACTTGCCATCAGCAAGAGCAACAAGAGCTCTTTAGGGAAGAGCTGGCAGCAAGAGCAGATTTTCACAGTAGATAGCAGCTATCCAAGCATAGAATGCATATCCCTTGGAGGTAACTTATTTGACGACTTCTTGCTCCTAAAAAAATATTTTTTTTTCCTGGAGTTCCACTTTTTTAATTCTCTCATTTCTGAGCTTTCGTACTGTAACTTTCAAGTTAGCCACATGGGGGAGGCTTCCTCTTTTATTTCTGTTTGGGATATACTGTACAGTAAAAAGGGAAATGTTACAGTTTTCATTTTTCCACCCCTCCTCTCTCCTCAGCCACACTTGATGAGGAGGCATCATACATGCTGGAAGCCTGCCTTCACCTCTGGGGATTGGTGCCAGTCCATTTCACTGCAGGCCTTTATGGGACACAACTGGGAATGTGTGTGCATGATCTTTGAGGTTGTGCAACAATTTTTCTATGCTATACTATATTATGCAAGCTGAAATACAGAACAAAGTGGCCCAGGATCTGTCATTTACTGGCAATTTAAAGCGCATTATTTTATTTATAAATGAAACTTTCACTTTAGTGGCTTTTACAGGTGCATCATTCCATAGGCAGGTTTAGGGCATCCCCCTAGCATGTTATTTGAATGAATTCTTGGTCTGTAATGTTGCCCTTAAACCTTTATAAAGTTCTGCTCCATCTATTTTTTTTTTATAAATTCTTTATTTAAAGGTTTATAAAGAGTAGTTACATAGAAAAAAGGCAGAAACAAAATGTTCTGCCAGTGTAAAGAATGTACAATGAGTAGACACAACAAAGTTGCCAATTTTACTAAAACAATATCATGGGTCAAAAGGAATGCATAAACTGACCAAACAAGGGTGATATACACAGCATTGTCATCTTTATCAACAATAGCTACAGTACATATCCTGTTATCCATAGAAGAGAGACAAACATGTAAGTCAAAGACTATTCTCGATTTAGTCAGTAGGGGCAGAATAGAAACAAAACCCTCAGTGTACGAGATAGTTTTGGCACACAATTATAAAATCAAAGGGAAAGGTGAAAAAAAGAGTATTACCAAGAGGACTGGAAGCAAAGGAGAAGACGAGCAGAAACAAAACAGGGAAAGGAGAAGGAGAAAACAATTGGTCAAAAGGCATGGGGGTCCCTGGGTGAAGCCTACCACCCAATACGTTCACATAACAGCATTAGGCAATTAAGATTACAGCTCCATAGAGACTATCGGCAAAGGACATCAGCACATGGTACGCAGAAGTCAACCCAGTAGAAAAACAATTTCTCCTTTCCATTCTCCGAAGCTAAAACTTCTTCCATGAGGGCAATTTCCTCAATCTTACACAGCCATTGGTTGATCAGAGGTGCCACCATCTTTTTCCATTAAATATGGATACCCACTTTGGCTGGATTTAGAAGGTGTATTGACAGGGAACATTTGTAATGTTTTGTGAGGAGTAGGGCAAGGTGTAGAAGGAAGTCTGCTGGCTCCCTCCCCAAGTCAACTTCCATTAGATTGAATGAAAAAATATGTCACCCACCTGCTTCCAGAAGATGTGTAGTAATGGACAACCCCAAAACATATGTAGCATAGAATCCTCCTCTTGCTGACATCGTCAACAAAGTGGGGAGGAATACGGAAGGAGCTAATGTAAGGTTCAGGAGACCCTGTATCAGCAAGATGTAATTTTAAATCTAGTTCCCTGGATTTTGCTTGCAATAGAGGCAGAATGAGTAAGTTTCAGGATCCCCTCTTTCTGTTGCTCCATGAAAGTTGTATGCAAATCTGCTTCCCATTTTGCAAGGTACACAGGAGGTTGGTCATACAAGTGTGTAAGCATTTCTGAATGATATTTAAACATTTTTCTTTGCATTGGTACATGTCCCGCTGGCAGTGCCTGGCTCCCCATGCGCTTTATATGATAATCGCTTTCCTATAACCTATAAAAATAGGCAAAATTAATATGCAGGGTTGCGAAACCTAGACCTTAATGGGATTCTGAAAAAGTTCACAATTTCTGAACATTCTTTTAACTGTTCTGCCAATGTCTCTCAAATCAAATCTATGCACATTATGACTCATCACTACTCCCCAGGGTCAGTATCACTTTGCAGATCAGAAGGAATACTCACCTAGCTCTATGTGTCATTTTCTCACTGTCAAGATAAGTGTGCCGCTGCTTCATCACTGATGAAAATGCTGTAGGAAGTCATTTGACGCTAACTCTGCCAGTGACCACTAACAAAAAAAAACATTATTCCTTCAACTGAACACCCAAGTAAGGGAGTATTCTTCCTTAACATAAGAAGGAATTCTACTTCCTGCCAATCGCCAATATAAGGAAGCATTTTTCCTTCCACTGACCACTAAGGGAGCATTTTTCCTGTTGACCTGTGGGGTGGTGCAGCATGGTGTTGCGGCAGTAAAGACACAAAGACTGGTTGTATTAAAACTTTAAACTTGTATTGCAGATAATGCCAAACTACAAACACCCTAGTGTGGAAAAGCCACGTAGGTAATCACTCACAGTTCAGTGCCGGTCATATAGGCCCTGATTCACTAAGATGTGAGTGTAATAGCAGAGACTGACCATTCAGGCAGACTCCGGTCAATCAATCAGTCGTCTGACCAGCGTCTAGCAAGCTCATTGACGAGCGTCTATTGACTACTTTGCTATCACTGGCACATTTTTAGGTGCAATACCGGATATGTTCGCTAGATGGCGCACAAGCGCGGGCTTTATTTACATTGGCGTTTTCATGATGGCAAAATAATTCTTAGAATGTTATAAATACACCTGTACACCTGTATTAGAATTTTCTATTTTCTTCTATTTATTTTCTTGCTGTGTCTCCAAAATGATCAGGAAACTAATGCATTTACTAATGAATGTCAAACATTCTGTACTCAAATGTTAAACATTTACACACTTATATCTCAAATAATTTATATACTTCTAATTTCCCAATATAATTATATATCTTCATTCTCTTTAATCACGTAACTATTCTATGGTAAAGACAAGTGCAGCGCTATAAATGCATGTGATCAATAATGAACGCATGTAAAAACCAAAAAGTGCAAAGAATTGCAACAATGATGTAATATTGTAAATGGTGCTAAAATAAGTTCATAGAATCATTCCTGAATAATGGAATGTCCTTGGTGTGAGAGTACCAACTCAGAGAGTGCCTATGAATGGCACGTGTGGTCTCTCCGTGACGGACAGTAGTGCATGAACTCGTGAAAGGTAAACCACCCTTGGGACTGGTCTACACTCACCAGAACAAAAGTATTAATGTGCATGGGTTATACACATCACACATCTGGGGGTGCAGCGGTATGCTGGCAGTTATGGGTTAGTCATCCAGCTCCATCCATCCATCCATCAGGGTGGGTGCCCAAATGGTCCTGGGGAGGAATTAGCTCAGCCACAGGAGCCAGAAAGGTGCTCAATAGTGTAGTACACTGTCACAGGGGTGGATGACCTTTCACGAGTTCATGCACTACTGTTCGTGGTTATATTTATCTTGTGTATTACCATTTTAGTAGTCTATATCATGTGACCAGCGCTCGCTTTATCATTTTTAAACAATGGAACTATTCTACATTATAACTCAAACTGTGTCTCCCACAGTGGTTTAGTGGTTAGAGCTCAGAACTTACAGCACTTGGCTCATGGGTTCTAATCCCGGTCATGGCTACATCCTAAAAAATGGAGATCAATTTTCTGGGTTGTGTCAGTGTCAGGAATATTGATCAAACAATTATGATTTTGCCTAATGACTAGAAAGTGGATGAATGTACTCTTCTGCCAATTAGGAAATGTGCAAGTTTCATGCCGTGTATATTTCATTTTAACATTTTTCTCTTTTAAATCTGTCTCCTTATACAACTTGACCCCCTCCCCCACCCCGCCATCACCTGTCCCATATGCAAATCTATGGATCACCGCCCCACTCTTTAACTATCTATTTACTGATCAAGTGAATGTGTCTCATTTTCTATCAGCTACAGCTCAGATCTCACATTATTATACAATTGCTGATTGTATCTCACCACTAGTCTGATTGAATTCACAATTCCTGGTCAGTCCCGTTCCCTGACCTCTAATAACCTTTAGGGCCAGTTCACACTACATGTGTTTCAGTTGCTTTTTCAGCATCACAAACGCACAGAAAGAAGGTTATATGGTTGTCAATGTCATAGTTCACATCAGCGCTTGCATTTTCAGTGCATTGCAGGTGCTGTAAACAAAGTTGACCACGCTGCATTGTTTCTGCACAGAACTGTACTGGAACACATTGAAACGTCCTTGAATGTACTAAAACGCACATGTCCCTAACTACATTGAATACAAAGAAAATAGAAAAAAATAAGTGGAAGGGATATAAAAATGCAATGTAAACATGTCCAAAACGCATTCAAAATGTACTGGAACACACTAAACATGCATGCCAAAAGGGCATGAAAAAAACCCATCAGGAACACATCTAGACTGTTTCTATAGTGTGAACCGGCCCTTAGGACTTGTTCACACCATTGGTGGTGCAGAAACGCATGCAAGAACACACATTTTCCAGCACAGCAAAGAAATGCAATGCCCTATGTAGATGTGCGCAGGTACCATGATGAAAACGTTGTTGCACCTACACACGTCTATTAAAAACAGCCCCATTCACAGCCACAAATACGCATGGCACCACACTATTGTGCGGTTAGGTGCGACACACTTGGAAAATAACATAAAAATAAGCCAACATGGCTAAAACATATCTTGAAAATATGGGGACTCTGATATCCAGCGACAGTCCGTTCACGAACGAGAAGCAATTCTGCACCCTAAAACCAACATAGAGGAAAGGGATGGTCAAATTGCTGTGCTGCTTCCAAACCACCTCTGGCATGCCAGGGTCATTATGCAGGTCCTCGATGCCAGTTCTTGCCTGCGGCCACAAAATATCCACTGGCCACAAGTGAAGGTGAGTGGAGGACGTGAAGGTGGATTTCTACCAGCTTCAACCGCAAGCAGTACCACTCCTGAAAAATGAGAGCAAATAATCATTGACACGTCGTCATGACAGTCAATTCTCAGTGCAGGCTATCTAGAGTGTCTTTCCTTTTTAACCATTTCAAGAGTTTAAGGAAACATTCTTGGAGCATCTACTGTGTTTGGAAAGGCCAAAGGTCCCCCCCTCCCCAGGCACACTAATGCTTATGCAGGCCATAGACGGGGAGAAAAACGGCCGATTTTTCTTTTAAAAAATGAAAAATTGGTTGTTCAAGCGGCCGACGTTGCCAGCAATGGTAAAAAAAAAATCGGCCGATTTTCATCCCGTCTACAGCCGGCAAAAAGTGTCTCTGCAGAGAGCTCCGCTATTTCTTTGACAGTTCCTTGACATTTACAGCGGTTGCAACAATGTATCTATTTGTATCCATTTAGGATACAGATGTTTTTATTCGGAAACAAATAGATACAATGTTGCAACCGCTGTAAATGTCAAGGAACTGTCAAAGAAATAGCGGAGCTCTCTGCAGGGACACTTTTTGCCATACTGGAATTCCTCTCATTTTTCATCCTCTTCTTCTTCTTCTTCTTCATCATCATCCTCTTCTTCTTTTTCATCATCATCCTCTTCTTCTTCATCCTCTTCTTCTTCATCATCTTCATCCTCTTCTTCTTCATCCTCTTCTTCTTCATCATCTTGATCATCATCATCCTCTTCTTCTTCTTCTTCATCATCATCCTCTTATTCTTCTTCATCATCATCCTCCTCTTCATCATCATCTTCTTCTTCTTCTTCATCATCATCCTCTTCTTCTTCTTCATCATCCTCTTCATCATCATCATCATCCTCTTCTTCTTCATCATCCTCTTCTTCTTCTTCATCATCATCATCATCATCCTCTTCTTCTTCATCATCATCATCCTCTTCTTCTTCATCATCATCATCATCCTCTTCTTCTTCATCATCTTCTTCATCATCATCATCCTCTTCATCATCATCCTTTTCTTCTTCATCTTCTTCTTCTTCTTCATCATCATCATCATCCTCTTCTTCTTCTTCTTCATCATCATCATCATCCTCTTCTTCTTCTTCATCATCATCATCATCCTCTTCTTCTTCTTCTTCATCATCATCCTCTTCTTCTTCTTCTTCTTCATCCTCTTCTTCTTCTTCATCATCATCATCCTCTTCTTCTTCTTCATCATCATCCTCTTCTTCATCCTCTTCTTCTTTTTCTTCTTTTTGTCTTCCTCTTGCAGGTCACTGCTCATGTGCAGATTTTTTATCAGTAAAAAATCGGCCAATTTGCCCATCATTGCCGCGAAAATCGGCCGATCGGCAAATTCGGCCGTTTTTTTTTCCAACTTTACCGAAAAAAAAAATCTGCCAAAATACCGAAAAACGGCCGAACAAATAGCCCACTAACGATCCGAAAATCGGCCGATTTTATTTCCGGACGAAAAATCGGCCAATTTTCGACCCATCTATGGCCTGCATAAGATATGGTGTGGCCCTAGGGTCAATGTGTGTTTAGAATACTTCCAAAATGCACATACAAAAACACTCCATCCAAATGCATGTTGCATTTCTATAGCATGTTAAACAGAAGAATAATGCACTTCCATAATGTTAACATACGCAAGTAAAAATAGACAAAATCCACATCCTTTTATTCTGGCTTCACATACATGCAGTGTGGTCTAACACCGCACTCCTGGGCAAATCACATGCAATTTGTGTGCGTTGCAATTAGAGACAAACATTTTGCACACCTCAAATTGCACCGCATCCGGGCCAAAAATGTGCAGGACCCTTTTTCAGGGTATGCACATGTATTGTACTGTCCAAGGCATTGCACACTAACGCATTGCACACTAAAAATGTCAAATACGTTAGTGTGTACAGTGCATGAGTGTAAAATGCTTTAGTGCACACTGCAGTGTACAACGCATTGCACACTGTAATACACTGTAATACCGTGTACACCCACACATTGTAGACTGTAATGCACTGTACTCTGTCATGCAGGATGGAGCTACGCATTGCACACTGTGATACGCTGTCCACTGTCATGCAGAATCCAGCAACGCATTGCACACTGTAATACCGTGTACACCCACACATTGTAGACTGTAATGCACTGTACACTGTCATGCAGGATGGAGCTACGCATTGCACACTGTGATACGCTGTCCACTGTCATGCAGAATCCAGCAACGCATTGCACACTGTAATACCATGTACACCAACACATTGTAGAATGTAATGCATTATACGCAGTATACATGTCCAGATATTCAAAGATTAGCCATGAAGGCCTAGCTGGTTACCTATTGGGCGACCGCAGATAGCCGAATAACGCTACACTGCATCCAGGCAGCTCTGGGAGGGTGTCATATGACATCCTGGCAGAACGCGCTCTCCGTGATTGCTGTGTCCTAAGGACACAGCTGATCACGTGATGTGGTAAAGGCCAATCACAGCGGCTTTTTACCATGTGATCAGCCATGTCCAATGACACGCTGATCACCGGGAAATGCATTTGCCGGGTCTTGGCTGCACTTTCATCACGCTATCAGAATGTGTGGAAAGTACTGCCGAGAACCAGCAGTTATCAAAGCAGGGGTCGGCCCCGATGATCAGTGCCCACCAGTGCCACCCAACAGTTACGCCCACCTGTGGCCAGCAGTGCCACCCACCAGTGCTGCCTCATCAACGCACATCAGTGTTGCTAAATTACCAGTTTACCAAATGTTATAATATAAACAGACTTTTAATCATTATGAGCTATTTTGTGGTTTATCGAGCAAAAAGTAAAACACACAGCAGCAAGTCAATACCACCCAAAGAAAGCTCTATTTGTCTGAAAAAACTGATATAAATTTAAGATGGGTACAATGTGGCATGACCGCACAATTGTCATTCAAAGGGTAACAGTGCAGAAAGATGAAAATTGGCCAGGACAGGAAGGGGGTAGGAGTACCCAGTAGGCAAGTGGTTAATATCATTGACCCATCAATACCCAGGAGCTAATGTACAGATAAGTAGCATGTGCACCAAGTGAGATTCTGCTAGGCTCCACCCACAAAATTGCAATTACCTGTCCCTCACATGTTATAAACATGTTTGCAATGGCCACACTTACTGTACATATAAGGATCATCTCCTCAGTTGATAACTGTGCTCTCGCCATGTCCAAATGCCAATAAGGTTATCAAAATTTTCAACCAACACAAAACCTCCAACCACTTCTCATCCACTTACACTCCCCACAACCACTTCCGGGTGCGCGCACACGTGATGACGGACTTCCAGGATAGCCGTTCATGCTCCATGCGGACACCTGTTTGGTGCTTATTTGTTTGTAATCGCGCATTTTTATGTGCGGCTATGATAGCTTTCGCAAATGTGTGTTTCTTATTGATTTGTTTTTTTTAACCTTGGCTAATATTTGTTGCCAAAGGCCAAAAATCAACAAAGTGTGGACTATTTTATTACTGTAAATCGAATTGTAGAAAACCTGTAGCTGGCTGCACAGTGAATGTGACATTCATTAGTACATAACAATATTGTGGTGCAAGTGGTTTTTTTTTTTGGTTTTGAAAAAGCCAGTTTGCACCCACTTGCATATTCACGCTCTTACAAGCTACATTTGAGCAGATTATATAAGTATACAAAGTAACTATTAAGGTTGTTCATATATTGAACATAAAATAAACACAAAAACATCGGTCAAATATTTATTGATCAAATATATTGTCATTTATTTGGTCAGCAGGAACAAGTAGGTACAGTCAATATCTTGGTGAGTCACAAAAATAGGATTGATGTGGCAAAAATAAAACACTCCTGCTCATAAGAGCTTACAATCTAAAGATACTTCTAGTGAACTGTGTGTGCTCAGGTTATAGCAGGAAACAAAGGGGAAGATGAATCAAGTAACATTTTCATGCACATAGGATTTACTTACACAATCAATCACTTAGTATGAAGATCCATTCACAAAAAAAAAGTCTTCAGATCAAAATATCAAGAAAACAAAGCATGTGAAAAAAAAACCCTCCCACCTCTACAAATCCCCTCCCACCTCTACAAATCCCCTACACATACATTTGTCAGCAGGTTTGTCAGAAAAATGCATTGGAGTCTAAATAAGCAAGCAAAATTAAAACAAGGGCAGATTTTAAACAAAACGATTGACATGTGTGAGGCTTTCAATGCAAAGAGAAAAAACACAATCATTGTGCAATAACACACAAACACTTTACAAGGCCAAAAATATGCAAACATTTCCAGCCCACTTCCAAACACAGCCTGAGTGGTGTCTGGGGCAATTCAGCACAAAATCTCTTCCTCCCCCAAACCACTACAAGCAAGGACTTAGTCACAAACCACCCGGCCTAGTAACAGGCCAAATCACTCCCTACTGCACGTCTTTATATAAGCTAGGTTGTATTTGGAGCGCGCCAAACAAGGCCCCACACCCAATGAAGCCACACCCACCACTGACCTTAGTTTGGTCAGTGAAAGTGTTTTCACCTGATGAATCCGCTTCCTACCTGCATTAACCCTTGGTATACAGGCCCCACAAATCAGAAAGATATATACAGTGAAATGTACGTGTGCAGCATACAACAGAACATTGAGCAGGGATGTGAAAGGGAACCCCAATTGGAACCGTTATTGCTACTATGGTCACAATTCCCTCCAGATTCTCGCATGAGTTAAGACAGTCACATGACCACATCTTGTATGCAATACTGAAAATGACAAATCGATTTGACTAGTATGGTGAATTTCCCATCAATTGGCAAAACACTCCAGAAATCAAACATCACCAAACATTACACTCTGGGCAAAGCTGATTTACAAATCCTGCGACTTACAGTAAAGTTGACCATTTTAATGCAATTTTCAAGACATCTGACACAGATCTCTATGCAAATTGCCACTAAAGTAGTACATGTACTACTATAGAAATCAGTGTTTGAAACGCACCCATGTGGTCACTCTAATAGCAGACAATAGGGTGCGACTTTGCAGACGATTTACAACTTGCATGTTGTGCAAATCACATGCCAAGTCCCACTCAATGTGCACACTATTGGAGCGTTCATATTGTTGTGGTTCAAACTTGGTTGGAGCCGCAAGTAATAATAGAGTAATGAATACACTACTTTTCATGCAATTTGCTGAGAGATCGGTGTCGATTGTCTTGCAAATTGCACTTGAAATCACCATGTACCCTAACTTTGAAATCATGCAACTTCTATGCAAGTCACATGATGTGACTGTGGTGTCAATAACACCACTTAGAAATCTGCTTTAATGTGACCGGGTAGCCCCCAGTAACATTGTTTGCGATTGCCATGCAATTGGCATTACAGGCGACTTGCAAATCGTAGACCAAGTCGCACCCTATTGGCCACTGTAGGCTCTGTTCACATCCAATTGGATTGTGAACTCGTGCAACTTCACTGTAAGTTGGGCAATTGCCGCATCGGATTAGATGTGACAGTGGTGTTGGCCCCCAGTAACATTGGGTGCAATTTGCCATGCAAAGAGCAAGCTGCTGGCCATGCCAATCACATGACAAGTCACATCCAGGGTGTGCAATTTCAGGTGCAATTTGTGAATTGACATGGTACCTGATATTGGATATAATGAATGTGAATGTGAGTGTATTAACATACGCCATTTGTTGCAGTGAGAGTTCAAAGGTATTTGAAGATTTTGGCCATTTATTAGCAATTTAACATCTAGACTCAAATAGAAATCGCAATGCTACACACAATTGAAAACACAACTAGTTAGTAATTCTCTAGAAAACACAGTAAAATTGGCAACTTAAACAGTAATTTTCATTTGCATATAGTGTGAACGAAGCAGGAGAATTAACAAAGGAAATAAATCTTTGAAGGCGTGCGGTCTGCTTTGCATTTGGTGGAAAAATCCATACCAGTATTTGTGACAAGTTTGATGTGTGGATTCACCAACCAAGTCTTTTCTCTCTCGCTCACTCTTCTTTGTCTCACTGGCTCGCTCTTCTCTCTCGCTCACTCTTCTGTATGTCTCTCTTTATCACTCTTCAGTATGTTTTTCTCGCTCCCTCTTCTTCATCTCACTGGCTCGCTCTTCTCTCTCTCTGTCAGCTCTTTGCTTGCCAAATCCTTCACAAAAGTGGGTTGAGTGTAAACCATCATTATCAAATCTATTAGTGCTCCAGGCTCTTATCTTACCCCATTGTATGACATTCACATAAGGTGCAGCTTTGAAGGTGTTTCAACAGACAAGGCCTCATTCTAATTCACATTTTAGGGATCACTTAGACAGAAAGCAAAGATGTTGCCAGAACATCTATTTGAAGACAGCCACACACAGAGATCATACTACTTCCTTGCCGTGGTTGGGATTCAAACCGACAACTCTAGAGTTGTGAGGCAGTAGTGCTAACCACTAATCCACGGAGCTACATTGCTAAGCCAGCCTGTATTTCTGTGCTGTGAATCAATCTTAGGTCCCTGGGCAAGTTCAGTGTAACTACCAGATATCTCCAATGTGACACAAATGTTGTGCTATGTTGCCAATTCACATGTATGATGGTTCTATGTATCCCAATACAAAGGATTGCAATACTAATACAGGCGTACCTCGGTTTACCAATGCCTCAGGGAACGTCATATTTGGGGTACAAATGCCAAACCATTTCAGTTAATTGGTCTGTTTACAAATGTTTGAATAATTTGGTATGGGCATGTGGCCTGGTATGGTTCAGGAGGGGGGGAGGCGCTCGCTTGTCCCCCCCCCCCTTTCCTGACCTGCTGGGCTGCATGCTCAGATAAGTATCTGTTATGGATTTTGGGGGGTACCCCATGCTGTTTTTTATTTAATTTCAGCGTGGAGTTACCCCTTAACATCCATACGAGACCCAAAGGGCTTAGTATGGATGGGAGGGGGGACCCCACGCCGGGTTTTTTACAAATTGTTTATAATTCCCTGCAATACTTTTACATCAACTGTCAGTGGGGAACTCCGCCGACAGCTGAAACATGAGCGCTGCATTGGTTTTCGCTACTAAAATGCTGCATGAGTTGATAACATAACTCATGCGGGATTGTAGGAGCGACAGCCATGTGTTAATGTTTCAACTGTCAGCGGGGTTCCCCACTGACAGCTGAATGTAAAAAAAAAAAAAAAAAGCGTGGGGTCCCCCCTCCCATCCATACCAAGCCCTTCGGATCTGGTATGGATATTAAGGGGGAACTCCACGCTGAAATAAAAAAAAACAGCTTGGGGATCCCCCCAAAATCCATACCAGACCCTTATCCGAGCATGCAGCCCGGCAGGTCAGGAAAGGGGGGGGCGAGCGAGCGCCCCCCCTCCTGAACTATACCAGGCCACCTGCCCTCAACATGGGGGGGTGCTTTGGGGAAGGGGGGCTCCCCCCCAAAGCACCTTGTCCCCATGTTAATGGGGACAAGGGCCTCTTCCGTTATTGGGATAATTGGTCAGCCATTTTTTGGGATTTTAGCATATTTTGTTTACCAGTAAAGTTGAAAATTTTTTGTTCCAAATTTACTGATAAAAAAAATGTGCCAAAATCCCGAAAAACAGCTGACCAATTAACCCACTAACGGCCCGAAAATCGTTCGATTTTCTTTTCGGCAGAAAAATCGGCCGATTTTAGACCCATCTATGGCCTGCTTTACATGGGTCTAAAATCGTCCGCAAAAAAAATCGGCTGATTTTCAGCCCGTTAGTGGGTTAATTGGTCAGCCATTTTTGGGGATTTTGCAACTTTTTTTAATTGGTAAATTTGGATAAAAATTGGACGATTTTGCAGATCGGCCGATTTTAGCTGCAATGATCGGCAAATTGGCTGATCTTTTAACAGATAAATAATCTGCACATGAGCCATGGCCTGCAAGAAAAAGAATAAAAAAAAAGAATAAGAAAAAGAAAAATGCAGGCCTTAGATGGGGCGAAAACTGACCGTGTTAAAAAAAAAAAATCGGTTGTTCAATGGGCCAACGTTACCACCAATGGCAAAAAAATTGTTCGATTTTCGCCCCATCTACGGCCTGCAAATATAATAGCGAAGTAATTACTTCTGTCCCTGCAGAGAGCTGCGCTATTATATTTGACATTAAAAAGTATAAAGGTTGCAACATTGTATCTATTTGTATCCGAATAAAAACATCTATATCCGGAATGGATACAAATGGATACAATGTTGCAGTCTCTATACTTTTTAATGTCAAATATAATAGTGGAGCTCTCTGCAGGGACAGAAGGAATGTTTCAGCTGTCATCGGGGTTTCCCACTGACAGCTGAATTTTAAATTATTTCCGTGAATTAAATAAATAATAAAAAAAACAGCGTGGGTCCCCCCTCTCATCCATACCAAGCCCTTCAGGTCTGGTATGGGTATTAAGGGGGAACTCCACGCTGAAATTTAAAAAAAAAACAGCGTGGGTCCCCCTCAATATCCATACCAGACCCTTATCCGAGCATGCAGCCCGGCAGGTCAGGAAAGGGGGGGGACGAGCGAGCGCCCCCCCCCTCCTGAACCATACCAGGCCACATGCCCTCAACATGGGGGGGTGCTTTGGGGCAGGGGGGGCTCCCCCCCCAAAGCACCTTGTCCCCATGTTGATGAGGACAAGGGCCTCTTCCCCACAACCCTGGCCGGTGGTTGTGGGGGTCTGCGGGCGGGGGGCTTATCAGAATCTGGAAGCCCCCTTTAACAAGGGGGCCCCCAGATCCCGGCCCCCCCCCCTACGTGAACGAGTCTGCGGTACATGGTCCCGCAGACTCCTTCACAAAAAAACTAAGTGTGGTGTAAAAAAAACACAGTACAGGGTCTTTGACAAGTCCTTTATTAAAACAATGTCCCCCGAAGTAGATCCAACGTCAATCACGGCGGCGGCGGCAGGGACCCGAAAAAAGAAAAAAAAAAAGGTTCCGCTCCCGTCGGAGGCTCCCAGCCATGTGAAGAAGAGGCTAGCTGACAGTTCTTATATAGGTATGGGGCGGGGCCAGCCGGGCACATCATCCCCGCCCCTTACCTATTTGAGAAATGTCACCCTGTCTCTCCGCTGAGGCTAACTAGCTGAATGCAGGAGACAGTCTGACATTTCTTATATAGCTATGGGGCTTGGTATGGATGAGAGGGGGGACCCACGCTGTTTTTTTTTTTTTTTTTTTTATTGTGGACCTTTATTTTTACATTCAGCTGTCAAAATATATATTATCTAGACCTTTGAAATAAGTAAAATCATTACAGAAATAATTATAAAGGATAAGAAACAAAAATAGAATCACTAGAACTAAGGAAATCTAGTTAGATTACATGAAGATATGCCGAGTGCTGTTTATTAAACACAATAGTCGCGAGCGAGTGCCGGCTCTCAGAGGAATCCACAATCAGATTCACTATTAGTCAGTGGCTAAAAAGCAAACGCCCATGGCAGAAGTCTAAAATGTGTTCTGCACATGCTCAGTTGTATCTGCCAAAGACACTGCACGGGCTTCTAGATTTTTACTGTGTCGATTTCCTTGAAAAAAACGATTTTTAACACATTTTTAATTTTTTTGGAAATAGCAGATATTGTTTAAAGTGAAGTCCTGATATTTGGCAAAGCAAATTTCTAAGTGAACATGTCTCTACAGTGATTTTTCATGGTTTTAGACTTGCTTCTTAGCAAGTCTGTTTTGTGAGTCTGATTTCGGGCGTGTGTCTCTTTGTGAATTAGATTGGGCATCTGCTTATGGGCTCTGCTCAATAGTGAATTAGGTTGCAGGGTAAAAAATGACGGACGCCCATGAAAATTGGGCTTAAGCCCATAAATATGCGCCCACGCCCAATAGTGAATCAGGGCCATAGGGTCCCAAGGGGGGAGGGTTTCTTCCAGGAATGCAAGTCCATAGCCTGTCCCTTTTCATCTGGAACTTTTCCCTGCCACAAGTCACTTTCCCTAACAGATGGGGTCTCTCTCCCTACACTAGCCGCTCGCAAAATGAATAGGTAGGCGCTAAATCAACCATGCAACAAAATTTAAAACCTATCAACTCTCTGCATCTTTTTGCAGACAGTAATGGTTGAGAAACCATCTCTGGATTGCACTCCTGAGCTATGCCTTCACATCACTTGCTTGTGTTGTAAGAATGGGGAGCCTGCAGCCTATGTAGGAGATCCAGCACTTCATGATTGATTGCGGTCTTCTGGGACACAGATTTATCAAATACAATGCAGTGCCATCTGACGATGAAACCTCCCACTATCAACCAAGTGCCTGAAAACCTGAATTCACCAGCTGGGAAGTGATTTCTAACCTTCAGAGCAACTGCTTGGAGCATTACCTCCATGGTTAAGGAGAGCCTGGTACTGAGAGCCCATTCACTACTGCTATATCTGGAATCTTGTCAATATCCAACTGGGGGCAACACCTCTGATGTGCTGATGAATGGAAGGGAAATCCCAGGAGAGCCCGCTGTTGGTTTCCTATTCCTGTTATAACAATGCGGTATTTGACCACCTTAATTGGGGTCAACTTTCTCTGGTGAGTGAGAAATTTACTTATTTCATCTGCATATGGTGAAAGCGCACAGATTTTAGTCCACAGCAACACATCTATACTGGGATCATATATTATGATCACTATATATCATGCATAGAATTGTTAGATGTTTATTATTGTCTAGATGCTATTGGGAGTATGTAATATCACATTTGATTAGGTATTATTATCTGCTAAAAGATGCAGAGATTTGATTGGTTTAACATTTTATTGCATGGTTGTATTAGCACCTACCTATTCATGTTTCTTTATGTTTAAGTGATTTTCACTTTGTAGGGGCAGCTGTCTATCTACACTGCCGGCGTACTGCGGGCATACATTTATTGTTTGCATATACAGATACACAGGCACCACTTTTTCTCCAGCTTGTGGTACCACTCAGACTGAGTGCCACCTACGGTGTAGAAAAGCCTGCACCTGCCTATAAACCTAAAAGTGTATTCTTCCTTCTATTGACCACCCATATAAAGAGGCAGACCTTCTTCCGCTGACCACACAGACATGATGAATTTTACCTCCTAATGACCACCAAGGTAAAAAAACAGACTTTCTTCTTCTGACAACCAGTATAAAGAAACAATCTTCCTTAAAAGTAAGTAACCTTCTACCGACCAACAGAATAAAGGAAAATTCTTCTCCTGTTTACCACCAATGTAAGGGTGCATTCTTCTTTCTACTGACCACCACTTAAGAGAGAATTCTTCTTCCTACTGACCACCAATTTAAAGATGCATTCTTCCCCACACATTTTTTGTCCTACTAGTCACCAGTGTGTAGCACCCACTAGGTGGGGCTAGTGTAAGGTAAATTTATTTTTGGCTCATGGTAGTGAGTGAGCCTGAATTTACTGTGGGTTCAATCTGAGGTCAGGCTGGGTGACTCAGCAGGTTGACATAATGGCCATCTTGTCTCATAAATTTTTTTCATGAGCCCAGTGATCTTACCCACTCCCTCCTCCTGCATTCTATGGAATTCATACTCTTAACTTTTATCATGCTTCAGAATAGCCTGTTGTCTCAACTTAGGGACAGTAGACGCCAGCACACAGACCTTGGTCAGAGCTGTAAACTGCTGAGTCCTGGCAGGTTTCCTGATAGTTTCTACTAGCTATATAAAACTCCTACAGCTGATCACTTTCCAGAGGGGATTGGAACTAACCTATTGTAAATTTATGAAAAATCCTTCAGATAATTAAGGTACTAGGAGCACATAGCGTGCCATAAAATGTCTACACAGAAAGCAGTCAGGCATGGGGCAAACTCTCCAAGACCTCTGCCCAATTCACAACACAAAAAAATCCACACACAATTCATAAAATCCAACAGGACCAAGACATATTAGATATATATTTAAATGGGGAATATGATACCAAACAAATCAAGGTCATACATGACTAAGTTAGCACACATAGGCCCTGATTCACTAAGATGTGAGTGTAATAGCAGAGACTGACCATTCAGGCAGACTCCGGTCAATCAATCAGTCGTCTGACCAGCGTCTAGCAATTGTCTATTGACTACTTTGCTATCACTGGCACATTTTTAGGTGCAATACCGGATATGTTCGCTAGATGGCGCACAAGCGCGGGCTTTATTGACATTGGCGTTCTTATGATGGCAAAAGAATTCTTAGAATGTAATAAATAGTATACCTGTATTAGAATTTTCTATTTTCTTCTATTTCTTTTCTTGCTGTGTCTCCAAAATGATCAGGAAACTAATGCATTTACTAATGAATGTCATACATTCTGTACTCAAATGTTAAACATTTTCACACTTATATCTCAAATAATTTATATACTTCTAATTTCCCAATATAATTATATATCTTCATTCTCTTTAATCACGTAACTATTCTATGGTAAAGACAAGTGCAGCGCTATAAATGCATGTGATCAATAATGAACGCATGTAAAAACCAAAAAGTGCAAAGAATTGCAACAATGATGTAATATTGTAAATGGTGCTAAAATAAGTTCATAGAATCATTCCTGAATAATGGAATGTCCTTGGTGTGAGAGTACCAACTCAGAGAGTGCCTATGAATGGCACGTGTGGTCTCTCCGTGACGGACAGTAGTGCATGAATGGTGAAAGGTAAACCACCCTTGGGACTGGTCTACACTCACCAGAACAAAAGTATTAATGTGCATGGGTTATACACATCACACATCTGGGGGTGCAGCGGTATGCTGGCAGTTATGGGTTAGTCATCCAGCTCCATCCATCCATCCATCAGGGTGGGTGCCCAAATGGTCCTGGGGAGGAATTAGCTCAGCCACAGGAGCCAGAAAGGTGCTTAATAGTGTAGTGCACTGTCACAGGGGTGGATGACCTTTCACGAGTTCATGCACTACTGTTCGTGGTTATATTTATCTTGTGTAATACCATTTTACTAGTCTATATCATTTGACCAGCTCGCTCTATCATTTTTAAACAATGTAACTATTCTACATTATACCTCAAACTGTGTCTCCCACAGTGGTTTAGTGGTTAGAGCTCAGAACTTACAGCACTTGCGTCATGGGTTCTAATCCCAGTCATGGCTACATCCTAAAAAATGGAAATCAATTTTCTGGGTTGTGTCAGTGCCAGGAATATTGATCAAACAATTATGATTTTGCCTAATGACTAGAAAGTGGATGAATGTACTCTTCTGCCAATTAGGAAATGTGCAAGTTTCATGTCGTGTATATTTCATTGTAACATTTTTCTCTTTTAAATCTGTCTCCTTATACAACTTGACCCCCTCCCCCACCCCGTCATCACCTGTCCCATATGCAAATCTATGGATCACCGCCCCACTCTTTAACTATCTATTTACTGATCAAGTGAATGTGTCTCATTTTCTATCAGCTACAGCTCAGATCTCACATTATTATACAATTGCTGATTGTATCTCACCACTAGTCTGATTGAATTCACAATTCCTGGTCAGTCCCGTTCCCTGACCTCTAATAACCTTTAGGGCCAGTTCACACTACATGTGTTTCAGTTGCTTTTTCGGCATCACAAACGCACAGAAAGAAGGTTATATGGTTGTCAATGTCATAGTTCACATCAGCGCTTGCATTTTCAGTGCATTGCAGGTGCTGTAAACAAAGTTGACCACGCTGCATTGTTTCTGCACAGAACTGTACTGGAACACATTGAAACGTCCTTGAATGTACTAAAACGCACATGTCCCTAACTACATTGAATACAAAGAAAATAGAAAAAAATAAGTGGAAGGGATATAAAAATGCAATGTAAACATGTCCAAAACGCATTCAAAATGTACTGGAACACACTAAACATGCATGCCAAAAGGGCATGAAAAAAACCCATCAGGAACACATCTAGACTGTTTCTATAGTGTGAACCGGCCCTTAGGACTTGTTCACACCATTGGTGGTGCAGAAACGCATGCAAGAACACACATTTTCCAGCACAGCAAAGAAATGCAATGCCCTATGTAGATGTGCGCAGGTACCATGATGAAAACGTTGTTGCACCTACACACGTCTATTAAAAACAGCCCCATTCACAGCCACAAATACGCATGGCACCACACTACTGTGCGGTTAGGTGCGACAGACTTGGAAAATAACATAAAAATAAGCCAACATGGCTAAAACATATCTTGAACATATGGGGACTCTGCTATCCGGCGACAGTCCGTTCACGAACAAGAAGCAATTCTGCACCCCTAAAACCAACATAGAGGAAAGGGATGGTCAAATTGCTGTGCTGCTTCCAAACCACCTCTGGCATGCCAGGGTCATTATGCAGGTCCTCGATGCCAGTTCTTGCCTGCGGCCACAAAATATCCACTGGCCACGAGTGAAGGTGAGTGGAGGACGTGAAGGTGGATTTCTACCAGCTTCAACCGCAAGCAGTACCACTCCTGAAAAATGAGAGCAAATAATCATTGACACGTCATCATGACAGTCAATTCTCAGTGCAGGCTATCTAGAGTGTCTTTCCTTTTTAACCATTTCAAGAGTTCAAGGAAACATTCTTGGAGCATCTACTGTGTTTGGAAAGGCCAAAGGTCCCCCCCTCCCCCAGGCACACTAATGCTTATGCAGGCCATAGACGGGGAGAAAAACGGCCGATTTTTCTTTTAAAAAATGAAAAATTGGTTGTTCAAGCGGCCGACGTTACCAGCAATGGTTAAAAAAAAAAAAAAAAAAAAAAAAAAAAAAAATCGGCCGATTTTCATCCCGTCTACAGCCGGCAAAAAGTGTCTCTGCAGAGAGCTCCGCTATTTCTTTGACAGTTCCTTGACATTTACAGCGGTTGCAACAATGTATCTATTTGTATCCATTTAGGATACAGATGTTTTTATTCGGAAACAAATAGATACAATGTTGCAACCGCTGTAAATGTCAAGGAACTGTCAAAGAAATAGCGGAGCTCTCTGCAGGGACACTTTTTGCCATACTGGAATTCCTCTCATTTTTCATCCTTCTTCTTCATCATCCTCTTCTTCTTCATCATCATCATCCTCTTCTTCATCATCATCTTCATCCTCTTCTTCTTCATCTTCATCCTCTTCTTCTTCTTCATCATCTTCATCCTCTTCTTCTTCATCCTCTTCTTCATCCTCTTCTTCTTCATCATCATCCTCTTCTTCATCATCATCATCCTCTTCTTCATCCTCCTCTTCTTCATCCTCTTCTTTTTCTTCTTTTTGTCTTCCTCTTGCAGGTCACTGCTCATGTGCAGATTTTTTATCAGTAAAAAAATCGGCCAATTTGCCCATCATTGCCGCGAAAATCGGCCGATCGGCAAATTCGGCCGTTTTTTTTTCCAACTTTACCGAAAAAAAAAATCTGCCAAAATACTGAAAAACAGCCGAACAAATAGCCCACTAACGATCCGAAAATCGGCCGATTTTATTTTCGGCCGAAAAATCGGCCAATTTTCGACCCATCTATGGCCTGCATAAGATATGGTGTGGCCCTAGGGTCAATGTGTGTTTAGAATACTTCCAAAATGCACATACAAAAACACTACATCCAAATGCATGTTGCATTTCTATAGCATGTTAAACAGAAGAAAAATGCACTTACATAATGTTAACATGCGCAAGTAAAAGTAGACAAAATCCACATCCTTTTATTCTGGCTTCACATACATGCATTGTGGTCTAACACCGCACTCCTGGGCAAATCACATGCAATTTGTGTGCGTTGCAATTAGAGACAAACATTTTGCACACCTCAAATTGCACCGCATCCGGGCCAAAAATGTGCAGGACCCTTTTTCAGGGTATGCACATGTATTGTACTGTCCAAGGCATTGCACACTAAAAATGTCAAATGCGTTAGTGTTTACAGTGCATGAGTGTAAAATGCTTTAGTGTGTACAGTGCATGAGTGTAAAATGCTTTAGTGCACACTGCAGTGTACAACGCATTGCACACTGTAATACCGTGTACACCCACACATTGTAGACTGTAATGCACTGTACACTGTCATGCAGGATGGAGCAATGCATTGCACACTGTGATACCGTGTACACCCACACATTGTAGACTGTAATGCACTGTACACTGTCATGCAGGATGGAGCTACGCATTGCACACTGTGATACGCTGTCCACTGTCATGCAGAATCCAGCAACGCATTGCACACTGTAATACCATGTACACCAACACATTGTAGAATGTAATGCATTATACGCAGTATACATGTCCAGATATTCAAAGATTAGCCATGAAGGCCTAGCTGGTTACCTATTGGGCGACCGCAGATAGCCGAATAACGCTACACTGCATCCAGGCAGCTCTGGGAGGGTGTCATATGACATCCTGTCAGAACGCGCTCTCCGTGATTGCGGTGTCCTAAGGACACAGCTGATCACGTGATGTGGTAAAGGCCAATCACAGCGGCTTTTTACCATGTGATCAGCCATGTCCAATGACACGCTGGTCACCGGGAAATGCATTTGCCGGGTCTTGGCTGCACTTTCATCACGCTGTCAGAATGTGTGGAAAGTACTGCCGAGAACCAGCAGTTATCAAAGCAGGGGTCGGCCCCGATGATCAGTGCCAACCAGTGCCACCCAACAGTTCCGCCCACCTGTGGCCAGCAGTGCCACCCACCAGTGCTGCCTCATCAACGCACATCAGTGTTGCTAAATTACCAGTTTACCAAATGTTATAATATAAACAGACTTTTATTCATTATGAGCGATTTTGTGGTTTATCGAGCAAAAAGTAAAACACACAGCAGCAAGTCAATACCACCCAAAGAAAGCTCTATTTGTCTGAAAAAACTGATATAAATTTAAGATGGGTACAATGTGGCATGACCGCACAATTGTCATTCAAAGGGTAACAGTGCAGAAAGATGAAAATTGACCAGGACAGGAAGGGGGTAGGAGTACCCAGTAGGCAAGTGGTTAATATCATTGACCCATCAATACCCAGGAGCTAATGTACAGATAAGTAGCATGTGCACCAAGTGAGATTCTGCTAGGCCCCACCCACAAAATTGCAATTACCTGTCCCTCACATGTTATTAACATATTTGCAATGGCCACAGTTACTGTACATATAAGGATCATCTCCTCAGTTGAGAACTGTGCTCTCGCCATGTCCAAATGCCAATAAGGTTATCAAAATTTTCAACCAACACAAAACCTCCAACCACTTGTCATCCACTTACACTCCCCACAACCACTTCCGGGTGCGCGCGCACGTGATGACGGACTTCCAGGATAGCCGTTCATGCGCCATGCGGACACCTGTTTGGTGCTTATTTGTTTGCAATCGCGCATTTTTATGTGCGGCTATGATAGCTTTCGCAAATGTGTGTTTCTTATTGATTTGTTTTTTTTAACCTTGGCTAATATTTGTTGCCAAAGGCCAAAAATCAACAAAGTGTGAACTATTTTATTACTGTAAATCGAATTGTAGAAAACCTGTAGCTGGCTGCACAGTGAATGTGACATTCATTAGTACATAATATTGTGGTGCAAGTGGGTTTTTTTTGGTTTTGAAAAAGCCAGTTTGCACCCACTTGCATATTCACGCTCTTACAAACTACATTTGAGCAGATTATAGAAGTATACAAAGTAACTATTAAGGTTGTTCATATATTGAACATAAAATAAACACAAAAACATCGGTCAAATATTTATCGATCAAATATATCGTCATTTATTTGGTCAGCAGGAACAAGTAGGTACAGTCAATATCTTGGTGAGTCACAAAAATAGGATTGATGTGGCAAAAATAAAACACTCCTGCTCATAAGAGCTTACAATCTAAAGATACTTCTAGTGAACTGTGTGTGCTCAGGTTATAGCAGGAAACAAAGGGGAAGATGAATCAAGTAACATTTTCATGCACATAGGATTTACTTACACAGTCACTTAGTATGAAGATCCATTCACAAAAAAGTCTTCAGATCAAAATATCAAGAAAACAAAGCATGTGAAAAAAACCCCTCCCACCTCTACAAATCCCCTACACATACATTTGTCAGCAAGTTTGTCAGAAAAATGCATTGGAGTCTAAATAAGCAAGCAAAATTAAAACAAGAGCAGATTTTAAACAAAACGATTGACATGTGTGAGGCTTTCAATGCAAAGAGAAAAAACACAATCATTGTGCAATAACACACAAACACACTTTACAAGGCCAAAAATATGCAAACATTTCCAGCCCACTTCCAAACACAGCCTGAGTGGTGTCTGGGGCAATTCAGCACAAAATCTCTTCTTCCCCCCAACCACTACAAGCAAGGACCTAGTCACAAACCACCCGGCCTAGTAACAGACCAAATCACTCCCTACTGCACATCTTTATATAAGCTAGGTTGTATTTGGAGCACGCCAAACAAGGCCCCACACCCAATGAAGCCACACCCACCACTGACCTTAATTTGGTCAGTGAAAGTGTTTTCACCTGATGAATCCGCTTCCTACCTGCATTAACCCTTGGTATACAGGCCCCACAAATCAGAAAGAAATATACAGTGAAATGTACGTGTGCAGCATACAACAGAACATTGAGCAGGGATGTGAAAGGGAACCCCAATTGGAACCGTTATTGCTACTATGGTCACAATTCCCTCCAGATTCTCGCATGAGTTAAGACAGTCACATGACCACATCTTGTATGCAATACTGAAAATGACAAATCGATTTGACTAGTATGGTGAATTTCCCATCAATTGGCAAAACACTCCAGAAATCAAACATCACCAAACATTACACTCTGGGCAAAGCTGATTTACAAATCCTGCGACTTACAGTAAAGTTGACCATTTCAATGCAATTTTCAAGACATCTGACACAGATCTCTATGCAAATTGCCACTAAAGTAGTACATGTACTACTATAGAAATCAGTGTTTGAAACGCACCCATGTGGTCGCTCTAATAGCAGACAATAGGGTGCGACTTTGCAGACGATTTACAACTTGCATGTTGTGCAAATCACATGTCAAGTCCCACTCAATGTGCACGCTATTGGAGCGTTCATATTGTTGTGGTTCAAACTTGGTAGGAGCCGCAAGTAATAATAGAGTAATGAATACACTACTTTTCATGCAATTTGCTGCGAGATCGGTGTCGATTGTCTTGCAAATTGCACTTGAAATCACCATGTACCCTAACTTTGAAATCATGCAACTTCTATGCAAGTCACATGATGTGACTGTGGTGTCAATAACACCACTTAGAAATCTGCTTTAATGTGACCGGGTAGCCCCCAGTAACATTGTTTGCGATTGCCATGCAATTGGCATTACAGGCGACTTGCAAATCGTAGACCAAGTCGCACCCTATTGGCCACTGTAGGCTCTGTTCACATCCAATTGGATTGTGAACTCGTGCAACTTCACTGTAAGTTGGGCAATTGCCGCATCGGATTAGATGTGACAGTGGTGTTAGCCCCCAGTAACATTGTGTGCAATTTGCCATGCAAAGGGCAAGTTGCTGGCCATGCCAATCGCATGACAAGTCGCATCCAGGGTGTGCAATTTCAGGTGCGATTTGTGAATTGACATGGTACCTGATATTGGATATAATGAATGTGAATGTGAGTGTATTAACGTACGCCATTTGTTGCAGTGAGAGTTCAAAGGTATTTGAAGATTTTGGCCATTTATTAGCAATTTAACATTTAGACTCAAATAGAAATCGCAATGCTACACACAATTAAAAACACAACTAGTTAGTAATTCTCTAGAAAACACAGTAAAATTGGCAACTTAAACAGTAATTTTCAATTGCATATAGTGTGAACGAAGCAGGAAAATTAACAAAGGAAATAAATCTTTGAAGGCGTGCGGTCTGCTTTGCATTTGGTGGAAAAATCCATACCAGTATTTGTGACAAGTTTGATGTGTGGATTCACCAACCAAGTCTTTTCTCTCTCGCTCACTCTTCTTTGTCTCACTGGCTCGCTCTTCTCTCTCGCTCACTCTTCTGTATGTCTCTCTTTATCACTCTTCAGTATGTTTTTCTCGCTCACTCTTCTTCATCTCACTGGCTCGCTCTTCTCTCTCTCTGTCAGCTCTTTGCTTGCCAAATCCTTCACAAAAGTGGATGGAGTGTAAACCATCATTATCAAATCTATTAGTGCTCCAGGCTCTTATCTTACCCCATTGTATGACATTCACATAAGGTGCAGCTTTGAAGGTGTTTCAACAGACAAGGCCTCATTCTAATTCACATTTTAGGGATCACTTAGACAGAAAGCAAAGATGTTGCCAGAACATCTATTTGAAGACAGCCACACACGGAGATCATACTACTTCCTTGCCGTGGTTGGGATTCAAACCGACAACCCTAGAGCTGTGAGGCAGTAGTGCTAACCACTAATCCACGGAGCTACATTGCTAACCCAGCCTGTATTTCTGTGCTGTGAATCAATCTTAGGTCCCTGGGCAAGTTCAGTGTAACTACCAGATATCTCCAATGTGACACAAATGTTGTGCTATGTTGCCAATTCAGATGTATGTTGGTTCTATGTATCCCAATACAAAGGATTGCAATACTAATACAGGCGTACCTCGGTTTACCAATGCCTCAGGGAACGTCATATTTGGGGTACAAATGCCAAACCATTTCAGTTAATTGGTCTGTTTACAAATGTTTGAATAATTTGGTATGGGCATGTGGCCTGGTATGATTCAGGAGGGGGGGAGGCGCTCGCTTGTCCCCCCCCTTTCCTGACCTGCTGGGCTGCATGCTCAGATAAGTATCTGTTATGGATTTTGGGGGGTACCCCATGCTGTTTTTTATTTAATTTCAGCGTGGAGTTACCCCTTAACATCCATACGAGACCCGAAGGGCTTAGTATGGATGGGAGGGGGGACCCCACGCCGGGTTTTTTACAAATTGTTTATAATTCCCTGCAATACTTTTACATCAACTGTCAGTGGGGAACTCTGCCGACAGCTGAAACATGAGCGCTGCATTGGTTTTCGCTACTAAAATGCTGCATGAGTTGATAACATAACTCATGCGGGATTGTAGGAGCGACAGCCATGTGTTAATGTTTCAACTGTCAGCGGGGTTCCCCACTGACAGCTGAATGTAAAAAAAAAAAAAAAAAAGCGTGGGGTCCCCCCTCCCATCCAGCCCTTCGGATCTGGTATGGATATTAAGGGGGAACTCCACGCTGAAATAAAAAAAAACAGCTTGGGGATCCCCCCAAAATCCATACCAGACCCTTATCCGAGCATGCAGCCCGGCAGGTCAGGAAAGGGGGGGGGACGAGCGAGCGCCCCCCCTCCTGAACTATACCAGGCCACCTGCCCTCAACATGGGGGGGTGCTTTGGGGAAGGGGGGCTCCCCCCCAAAGCACCTTGTCCCCATGTTAATGGGGACAAGGGCCTCTTCCGTTATTGGGATAATTGGTCAGCCATTTTTTGGGATTTTAGCATATTTTGTTTACCAGTAAAGTTGAAAATTTTTAATTCCAAATTTACTGATAAAAAAAATGTGCCAAAATCCCGAAAAACAGCTGACCAATTAACCCACTAACGGCCCGAAAATCGTTCGATTTTCTTTTCGGCAGAAAAATCGGCCGATTTTAGACCCATCTATGGCCTGCTTTACATGGGTCTAAAATCGTCCGCAAAAAAAATCGGCTGATTTTCAGCCCGTTAGTGGGTTAATTGGTCAGCCATTTTTGGGGATTTTGCAACTGTTTTTAATTGGTAAATTTGGATAAAAATTGGCCGATTTTGCAGATCGGCCGATTTTAGCTGCAATGATCGGCAAATTGGCTGATCTTTTAACAGATAAATAATCTGCACATGAGCCATGACCTGCAAGAAAAAGAATAAAAAAAAAGAATAAGAAAAAGAAAAATGCAGGCCTTAGATGGGGCGAAAACTGACCGTTTTAAAAAAAAAAATCTGTTCTCAATGGGCCGACGTTACCACCAATGGTAAAAAAATTGTTCGATTTTCGCCCCGTCTACGGCCTGCAAATATAATAGCGAAGTAATTACTTCTGTCCCTGCAGAGAGCTGCGCTATTATATTTGACATTAAAAAGTATAAAGGTTGCAACATTGTATCTATTTGTATCCGAATAAAAACATCTATATCCGGAATGGATACAAATGGATACAATGTTGCAGTCTCTATACTTTTTAATGTCAAATATAATAGCGGAGCTCTCTGCAGGGACAGAAGGAATGTTTCAGCTGTCATCGGGGTTTCCCACTGACAGCTGAATTTTAAATTATTTCCGTGAATTAAATAAATAATAAAAAAAACAGCGTGGGTCCCCCCTCTCATCCATACCAAGCCCTTCAGGTCTGGTATGGGTATTAAGGGGGAACTCCACGCTGAAATTTAAAAAAAAAACAGCGTGGGTCCCCCTCAATATCCATACCAGACCCTTATCCGAGCATGCAGCCCGGCAGGTCAGGAAAGGGGGGGGACGAGCGAGCGCCCCCCCCCTCCTGAACCATACCAGGCCACATGCCCTCAACATGGGGGGGTGCTTTGAGGCAGGGGGGCTCCCCCCCCCAAAGCACCTTGTCCCCATGTTGATGAGGACAAGGGCCTCTTCCCCACAACCCTGGCCGGTGGTTGTGGGGGTCTGCGGGCGGGGGGCTTATCAGAATCTGGAAGCCCCCTTTAACAAGGGGGCCCCCAGATCCCGGCCCCCCCCCTACGTGAACGAGTCTGCGGTACATGGTCCCGCAGACTCCTTCACAAAAAAACTAAGTGTGGTGTAAAAAAAACACAGTACAGGGTCTTTGACAAGTCCTTTATTAAAACAATGTCCCCCGAAGTAGATCCAACGTCAATCACGGCGGCGGCGGCAGAGACCCGAAAAAAGAAAAAAAAAAAAAGGTTCCGCTCCCGTCGGAGGCTTCCAGCCTTGTGAAGAAGAGGCTAGCTGACAGTTCTTATATAGGTATGGGGCGGGGCCAGCCGGGCACATCATCCCCGCCCCTTACCTATTTGAGAAATGTCACCCTGTCTCTCCGCTGAGGCTAACTAGCTGAATGCAGGAGACAGTCTGACATTTCTTATATAGCTATGGGGCGGGGCCAGCCGGGGACATCATCCGAGTGACCCGCCCCATGTCACATGCTTGCTGTTCCCGGCTGGGGCGCTCGCTAGTCCCCCCCCTTTCCTGACCTGCCGGGCTGCATGCTCGGATAAGGGTCTGGTATGGATATTGAGGGGGACCCACGCTGTTTTTTTTTTTAAATTTCAGCGTGGAGTTCCCCCTTAATATCCATACCAGACCTGAAGGGCTTGGTAAGGATGAGAGGGGGGACCCACGCTGTTTTTTTTTTTTTTTTTTTATTGTGGACCTTTATTTTTACATTCAGCTGTCAAAATAAATATTATCTGGACCTTTGAAATAAGTAAAATCATTACAGAAATAATTATAAAGGATAAGAAACAAAAATAGAATCACTAGAACTAAGGAAATCTAATTAGATTACATGAAGATATGCCGAGTGCTGTTTATTAAACACAATAGACGTGAGCGAGTACCGGCTGTCAGAGGAATCCACAATCAGATTCACTATTAGTCAGTGGCTAAAAAGCAAACGCCCATGGCAGAAGTCTAAAATGTGTTCTGCACATGCTCAGTTGTATCTGCCAAAGACACTGCACGGGCTTCTAGATTTTTACTGTGTCGATTTCCTTGAAAAAAACGATTTTTAACACATTTTTAATTTTTTTGGAAATAGCAGATATTGTTTAAAGTGAAGTCCTGATATTTGGCAAAGCAAATTTCTAAGTGAACATGTCTCTGCAGTGATTTTTCATGGTTTTAGACTTGCTTCTTAGCAAGTCTGTTTTGTGAGTCTGATTTCGGGCGTGTGTCTTTTTGTGAATTAGATTGGGCATCTGCTTATGGGCTCTGCTCAATAGTGAATTAGGTTGCAGGGTAAAAAATGATGGACGCCCATGAAAATTGGGCTTAAGCCCATAAATATGCGCCCACGCCCAATAGTGAATCAGGGCCATAGTGTCAGAGCCTGGGTCTGAACCTGGGCCTTCTGCGGTGAGTGGCAATGTTTCTTCTTGCTGAGCCAGCTGGAACACTGGACAGCTCCCTTGACAATTATTTGGATGATCCTACCTTGACCTTGTTTGTCATGAACCTTGAACCCCCTGCTCCTCCCATGAACTTCCTGATATAAGCCATGTCTCTGCACTTCCTGTTTGCCAGATTATTGTGCTCTCCAGCCAGTATCTTGCTCCTTGCCTTCTTTGCTGTTATCCATATTTTGCTACCACTTGTTATTGACCCTTGGCATGTTTTCGTCTACGCTTCTGCCTGATCCCAACCTGGGACTGCTCATTATCGACCTTGGCTTGTTTACTGACCACGCTTTCGTTTGATACTTGCCTGCTTAATATGCTACTGGACCTCCGCTTGCTCACCTCCTGGTGGGGTGATCCTGAGGACCATGACCTGGTGCTAACACGCAGCAAATTCCATCTCCACCATCAGGAGCTCTGGTGAACACCGGTTGGTACTTAGACTCCTCACCTCGGGTGAGCCAACTCCTCTGCCATGGTGACCTGTCTCTGTACCTATCCTGCTGGTTTCAGGTGAGTCCACTGCTATAGCAACTGGTCTTTGAGCCTGACCCATGATCGTGACACATAGAGGGTAAGATAGCAGTCTCCTACCTCCTGGGTGACAGACCCATCCAAAATATTCTGTGTTTGGTATCCCTGGACACGAAAAATAATGCTGAACAATAGTCTACCTAGAATGCAACCTGTACATAGTGGAAGATATTAGTATACAACTTTGTGCAAGGGAGGGCCACAGTACAGTCATAAACTTGGTGACCTTCAATTCACCACCCCTTAAACCAGGTAACTGGTCAGATAGCATCTGTCAAAACGCCCCTATGATCTCAGATAAAAGAGTACAAACAGCTTGACCGCTCTCTTTTTAACATCAACTAAGGAACACCTAACAGGACTTGATAGAGCCACTGTACCGTTTTTCCTTGATCAAGTGGACTCCAAAACCAAGGACTTGGTTAAAACCAAGGACTTTGCAAGTATTCTTCATTTTCAACTCCTATTTAATTTTCTGTTCCCTTATTGTTCCTTGTAATACCCTTTTTTCTGTAAATATTTTATTTGTACCATTTTGACCTTTTCATTATTAAACCCTATTTTCAAAAGTGTTGTCTCTAACTGCGCTAATGCAAAGGAAAACAATCCCTGTCTTTTGAAGAGTGCTACTGTATATGATAAATCTCTGAATATTCTTGTCTGTGGTGACAGTGTGTGTACAGATGTTTATTGTTTACATTTGTTCTTGCCAATATTGTGAAGGGTTGGTAGGCCCAAAATTATCTGGTGGCAGTTTGGAGTTTAAAGGGTTAACTGCTAACTCCAATTTAACTCAGTGACAATCACTCTCAGGCTGCTGGCACCTAGATTGTGGTCCCGCGAGCTGGAAAATCTTTGTGCAGGGTGCAGCTGAGAGTGCCATTGTACAAAAGTGACAGAACAGTGTGAGATTAGCTGGTCCCATGTTATGAGCTGGTTAGAAGGGCAGGGGTCAGGCACCACGTTAGGTCACAGTTGGGACTCTATCGCCTCCTCCTGGTTCTGGAGGTCAATGAAAGCTTCCAGAAGTCAGTGAGCGCAAGAGTAGAGACCTCAATCTGCATAATTATGGGAGTTTGACCAAACCCAGGCTAAGAGGCCCTGGTAGACCAGCTCATAAATATAAGAGAGCCATGCTAGAAGAGGTGAGAGCCTGGAGTCGGGTGGAAGATGGATTGAGTAAGGTGCTGGTGTGGAGCCTGGGAGAGGGCACCTGAGAAGGAAGGTTTACCTACTGGAATCTGTAAAGAGGGAGCTCCACTGTTCTACTGTCCACAAGGAAGGACAGCCTGTCAGCAGGGGAGGAAGCCAGCCCAGCGTAAGGCCTGAAAGCAGTTTCACCCTTAAATCTACATGAACAGGACAGTGTGAGTACCTCTACACCCCCTGAGCCTACAAGTGAGAGGGCAGTCAGGTGTCATACCCAACTAGTTCTCCCTGGGACAGTATACCTATATGTCTCAGAATCCCTTGCCCTGGGATACTTTTCATGACAGTCAGGTGGATGAGAAGATTTTCATCTGGGGTTTGAAGAGGTTCATCTAAGGGGACTGAGTTCTCCTAGTAAGGATTGCGTGCTGATCCATTAAGAGACAAAAGCCACTCCAGAGGGAGTAGAAAGTCCAAGATCTAATTTTTGCTTTTTGTACATAGGAAGTTTTGTTCTCCAAGTTGTTTCAGTTCCATTTGGCATGCCATATACCCTTATATCCCATCCAAGTTGTTTAACACTTCTCAAACAAAACCAAGCTCATGGACTGATCACTGACTTTGGATGCAAGAGTGGAAAATGTGTGTTGCCTGGCTGTGCAGGAAAAAAGGTTGACCCAAAACCAGTGGCTCTCAAGAGGGTAGCGCTACAGGTGTAAGGGGGCATATACAATAAAAAAAAAAGTTATGGTAGCAAATGTGGTATCGCATGACTGAGATGTTGTTTAATTATGTTTTAGGTTTTTTTTTACAAAGGGGTCCAGGATTGGGTTCCACCCTTTCCTGTGAAGACTTTACAAGATCTGTGAGTGCTTTATGGGCTTTTTGGCATCATGCAACTGTTTCCCTGATTTCAAGACTGCCACTTAATCCTCATTTCCCATGTTTTTAAAATTCTACCAGGTGGATGTTTCAGCCTCATCTAATGTCTGCTTTAGGCATAGGTCCTTCAGGCAGCTCTTTGAGTCCTCAAGTTTCTGTTGTTCCTTGTACCCATTAGTGTTTGTTCACTATGTTGCCAACACCTCTGTTGGACCACTTTGGACGTCCTGACCGTCTGAGAATAAATAGGGTTTTGTATGCACCGTGTAAACCTTTTCTTGGAGTCCATTGAGGGATACAGCTCCCTGTGTTTTTTATGATCATGCTCTCTGTACTACTTTTCTACTACAATCTACTTGTCCCTCATGACAATCTACTTGTCCAGATAAAAAAAAAATACATTTTGACCACAACTGTATTTAAATCATAGATGATATTAGAAATGTCTGGGGCTTTTAAAAACAAAAGGGGCTTTATGGTGACTTAAATGTTTTATGTTTTTAACATTGCGCTGTTTATCTCCTCCTCCCTCCAGACCTTGCAGTGTAATGAGCACCGATTGGGTGCTCCTCTGGAAAGGGTGGGTCAGGGCTTATCCTTTATCCCTTTTGCTGCCAGAGCCATTTTTGCATTTTTGGACAAGTTTAAAAAATAATTTTAGGCCTGAAGATTAAATAAATCCCTCTTATATAATATATTTTCTGAATGCAGGGACTCTAGAAAATAAAATAGTGGTAGTTCCAATTTTAATTTAAGTTAATTTTAGGGCACAAAAAAGCAATAAATTACCCTATTTTTTTTTTTTTTAAATATAAAAGACGAGGTTGCACCAAGTAAATAGACATCCAGCTTGTCAAACTTTAAATTTGTGCACGCTTGTGAAATGGCGACGAACTTCAGTACCCTATATTTTCTATAGGTTGACACTTTTAAAGCTCCTTATAGGTCATCCGTTTAGCGTTACAGAGGAGGTCAGGTGCTAGAATTATTGCTCTCATTCTGGCGTGCGCTGCGATATGTGACATATTGTGTATCACTATCGACATTTTCATGCATAGGTGCACCAGCATGTGCTTTTATGTTTGTATGTGTGTATATGTGGGGGTGGGGCTCAATTTTTTGGGGGGTGGGGGATGGTATGTGCTTGGGTGTAATTTCCATTTTTTACAATGTTAACAAAAAAACAACTTTTTGTTTTCTCTTCATCACATAGGGGACAAAGTCCCCTATGTGGTGATTTTTTTGGTGACAAGCTCTCTTTATGGAGGCATCCAGAGTCTAAAAGATCCTGCATGTCTCCGCTGTGCTCCACGGAATGTAATGCGGTGCACATCACACCGTATTACATTCTTTCACGGCTTCCATGGGGAAACGGGGACCCGGAAGTGACATCATAACGTCACTTCTGGGTCAGGACAAGAAGGGGAGGGCAACGGACGTGTCCTCTCTCCTCCCTCCCCTCTAGCCGAATGCAGTGAGCTGATCCTGGGCCCGCAGATGGGCAAGTGGACCCTGGGAGACCTCACGGGGGGGGGAGGGAGAGGCTGGCACAGTGTGGAAGCAATTGGGCGACAGCACTGCTCCCCAAATGCTTCCACCTGACAGGTGAGCCCACTGCTTGCCCACAGCAGGGCTATGGGTAGAAAAAAACTACCTACCCAATGCCCGGGACTACATGTTCTGGGCGTCGGGCGATAGGAATCGAACATTCCCGTACAAAATTGAGGCATGCTGGATGTGGCTGGGGTTATCCTGTTCTGGCTAACAGTTTGTAAGCAGGTGCTTATGGAGTGTCATTGTATGTATTTCTGCTGTTATGTTCATTGCACTGTACAGCTATGTAGTTAGTTCAGGCAGTCCAGGTTTGCTATGTCTAGATTCTTTCCCTGGCTTTCTTTTCTGAGTCCTTCCCCTTGCTGTAAAGCCATATAAATTCAGGAGAAGGCTTGGAGTTCTGCCACTCTTCCGCATATGATTTCACTGCTACAATATGTAAGTCTAATAAGTGACCATGCTGGGATTCTGCCTGGACCAGAAATCTACCATCACTGGACTTTTACTGATTGGATTTGGTTTTCCTAGAAGGTGTGGATGTGGCAGCCTGTATTAGTTAGTTATGGCTGGACTCTGTTTTATGTGTGCTGTAGAACTGTGTTGCTGAATCTTCAGTAAAGCTGTTAACTATTTAAAAGCCTGGTCTGAAGTTACTCTAAAGGGGTGCATGATAGTTTCTGGCATATGAAAGAACAGGGCCTGTAACACACATGTGGTATGAAGCAAGTCTACTACAATGGGTTACCTCGGAAGAAGATGTGGAGGAAGTGGGTAACCATGGGTAACCATGGACTGGTGTAAAGTGTTTCAACAGCCTGTCATGAAGCATTATACCTAGCGTGGCAATGGGTCCTCCCGTAGCGAGAGTGTCTGTGCTCTGACACCTTCCCCAGCGGTCAGTTCCCAAAAAGTATCAGGTCCAAGCCAATGTTACGGAGACCCACGGCCTGGCCGCATGATACAGGACAGCAAAAGCAGTTGATGTGGTTGTAAAGACTCAAGATTTTTTAAATACATGTGTTCTGCTCTGCTTGGCTCGGCTGTTCTGGGTCTCTCCCTCCTCAGTGGCTGAGACAGCAGCAGGAGCCATTGGCTCCTTCTATTGTCAATCACAGCCAATGAGGAGAGAGGACACGGGCCTGAGCCGCATCTGTGTGTGAAGCAAGCCTTCTCGGGTGACCTGTAGCAAGCTGCTTGCAGTGGGGCACTTGGCGGGGGGGGGGGCCAGGAGTGCCAACAGGAGACCTGAGAAGAGGAGGATTGGGGCTGCTCTGTGCAAAACCACTGCACAGAGCATTTAAGTATAAAGTGTTTCTTTTTTTTTTTTTTTTTTTTTTTTAAATCTGCTGTTATAATCACTTTACCTAACTGCTTGCATGAGGTCCATGCTAGGTGCACAGTGGGACCCTATTCTGTCGCTGGGGGTAAGGTGGCAGAGGTACGCTGGACAGGTGGAGAGGGCATAGGCTCAGCATAGGATCCTAAATGCAACAACTCACAGACAAGGTGTGTAGTAGCATGGTAGAGCATGTTTCAAAGAGGGACTCTGTACAGTTTCTGGCTCATCTCTAAGTTGGGGTACTGCCAAAATGTTGATTCCAAATGAATGTAGTCCTACCTGGTCCTGGGCATCAATAAGTGTGTGCGCAGGCACAAGGTAAGCTTCATGCGCACAGGCAAAGGTAGGCCCAGCCCACAATTTGTTTTATTGTTACCAGTGTCCTATTCTCGTATAGGGGGCTGCATGACCTAACAGTCTAAGAATTTTAGTGCCCTTTATTGGTCCCCAAGAAAAGGATTTTATAGTGAGTACAAAAATTCTATTTTTGTTCTGCTTAGTTGCCTATCTGCACTATTGATCTCCTGCAGCCTTTTTGCAGCCTCTTTCCATCTACATGCGGGCACTCCAGCAACTTCTACCTGTTGTTTTTCAGTGTGGTTTTCCCGATGGTAACAATAGTGGAAAATGCCTGTAAAATGTGCCTGTTTGGACAGTATTTAGTGAGACAGCTGCTTGACACAGGACCCAGAAGATAGGATTGACCACTGTTGTACTAGTTGACTCCTACAGTCATTGTCAACTTCCACAGAGGTCCATCGGGTATGAAATATGTATGCTTATATTGGTCAAGCTGCACCAATGTAACTATTAAAGTGTTACTAAACCCACAACAGTAATATCAGTCTGTATATGCAGTAAAGCATGCTTGTTATACTCACTGTGGAACCTAAGGGGATAATCCTCTGCATTGTGTAAAAAGGCTGCTTGATCCTGACATCTCTGATCCTCCCTTTCTTCTACTGTCCCCAATCCATCTGCTGATAGTACAGAACCCTATAAGGCACTCTGCACATGCTCAGTTTGGTATGTATTGCTAGAGATTTTTTTTTGGGGGGGAGTGCATATGATCAACACAGGGCCAATCACCACTGCCCAGACAGAGGCCAGGGGTTATGCATCCTCCCAGAGCATAACACTCCTACAAGCTGTAACCAGTGCTTTGCTGGACACTAATAGAAGTCACAAGACTGCTACTGTATATAATACTGATGAGAAAGAGATATTTAGCAGTTTATATTTACTAAAATAATTGCATTTCCATGTTCTATGTACTGTGGGAGACCAGATATAGTGAATGCAGGGTTTAGTAACACTTTAAGATCACATCTGGAGTTCAGCTATAACTGCAAATTAAAAAAAAATTGATTTAGATGTGGCCCTCCATGCTGTTTATATGACTTATAACCCTTTGGCCCTTTTAAGTTGGACAGGAAGGACTTTAATGGCAGGCAGAAGGTATTATTTTAGTTAAGGCTGAAGATTTTAAAATATTGAAGTTAAAACACATTAAAGCTACCATTATATGAGATTTTAATGATTGTGTTTACATATACTTTAAAGTGTTGTTTACTTGGAATTTCACAAAGCTCTTTAAGAAATCACTGAACATCTCTAAGCAATAACAGTGTGACAGCATCCTGGGAGTCCATAAAGCAGTCTCCCAAAATGACAAAATGAAGATGTCTAATAAGTATAAATTAATCAGCAGCAATAAAATTATTATGTAATGAATTGAAAAGGTTATATAAATGAATATCAGCCTGATGTCTGGGTCTGCCAGCAATGCACTGATTTCAAGTCTTCAGTCTCAACAGCTTAATCTTTAAATTTGTTTAATCCTGCCTTCGTGTAATGGGACACCAACACATATGGTAAAGCCATCAAAAGGGTGCATGCCTAGCTACTGAGAAGGTATCTGCTTAAGCACTCTAACATCCTTGCTAATCTCACTGGTGTTCTTAAAGTGGTATTAAACTCCAAAACAAAAAATAAATATATTTTAGCCTACCAATCTATAATTATGGTGGCTGCATTTGTTTTTAATTTTTTGATCTAGCCGGTAAAACATACAACCTGTCTTAGGGAGTCTCTACTCTGGATGGATGAGCAACAGAGACAGATTTGGACAGTAGCATTGACATTCTGGGAAGAATGTAGTGTTATAAGATTTAGATGGACTTGACTAACACATTAAGACCTCTTTCACATGGGTGTTCCGTATGAATAAACTATACGTAATGATCCACTCCTATTATTGCAGTACCAGCTCCAACATTTCTGATGAGGAGGAGGGGGGAGAAATGTCCTCGGAGGACACTGATGCCGAGACACAGGCAGAAATGGAACATGTAGCACCTGAGCAGAGTACAGATCAAACTACATCTTCCCAACCGTTCCCACAGCAGGAAAGAGCAACCAGTCAAGACAGACATGTGTTGGTGAATATTCCACAACAAAGGCCCCATTCAACAATGTTAAAAAATGCAAGTGTTCTAAATAAGATTTTCATACCCTACAGAATCATCCTGGAAGCACCAGTTCAAGAAACATCCAACGTCCTAGAGGGCAACGCAAGCCTGACATGGAAGCGGCAATGATGTCCTTCACGGAGGACATGATGGTGATGAGGGCTGACTCTATGGATCCATTTAGTGATCCAGCCAATAAAGATGTTACATTTCTTCATAACATGTACCAACATCTTACTCAAACTCCCCCTCAAAAAAAAAATTGAGGATCAAATGGCTATATTTTGTCAGGACTATGTGTTAAAGCTGCAATAGCTGGACATCAAATGCCAGCTTATTATGTAAGTTATCAGCAAGGTTATCCATCAGATGTACCACCACATAACATATCCTCAGCAGGTATATGCTCAGCAGCAGTACCCCCATCAAAATCCCATGCAGCAACACCAACGCACACCAACTTGCACTTCCCTAAATACATTATCACTCAAAATAATAACACCTCCAACTCATATGAATCCGCAAGTTCTCAATCACACACCTATGGCAGTTCCTCACAAACAACCACCCAGTATTCATGTTCTCCCAGTCCTTATTATGAGGATCTATAGTAAAAAATTTATGGATATTTATAGTTATTTTTGGACAGAGTAATGAAGAGTTATAACCCCTGTCACTTTTTTTTGCAATGTCCCATGTAGGAGATGTACCTTCACTTCATGTCCCATAGCCAAAAAGCAAGTGAGATAACATCACAACAATTGAAGGGACTTCCTTGGGGACCCCCATGTCACCAAAACTAGTTTCCAAATTGAGACTGTCAATGATTATGGGAAACTTGACAACTACAGAGACTCAGGGAAACAGACTGCAATAAAAAGCTGACAGGTGTTCAGATCCATCTCCATTCTCTCCAAAAATTAACAAAAGGTTTTGCCTTTGGCTATACCTTATAGTCACAGTGCTGAGATGAAAAACACAGATGAGACAGTCTTCTGCATGTTATACCTGTTTATCTGTAGCATTCTCTTCTTGGCTATTATCTGATACTCATGGATGTGACAATGCCTCTGGCATGCTGTACATGTTTATCTGCATTATTCTCTTCTCAGGTATCAGCTGATACTCCTGGATGTCACAATGCCTCTGGCACACTGTACCTGTTTATCTGAAGTATTGTTTTCCTGCATTTGTTTTAAGTGCATGATTTGTGAAGCACATACACTATTTGTAAATATAACAAGTTGTGGTTAATTATATTGACAGTAATAAAAAAAAGGCTGATCTCCTGCAAATGTGCAATAATTTCATTTATTTTTGTAAATCTATAGTACAGCAATAACATTTTCAACAGAAGATGAGATGGTGATCAGGTCAGTAGTTAGCAATGATGGGACTATTTACATATGCGCATACTGCCATGCTTTCCTTCTCATGGATCATGTTGTGTAGTACACAGCATGCTTGGATCACACATTCAGCATTCTCCATGTTAAGTTGTATGGCACTGTGGAAAATGGACCATTTGTTGGTCAAGATGCCAACCGTGCATTCTATTAGCCGTCTAGCTCTACTGAGTTGATAGTTGCAGACTCTCTTCCTGTCATTCAGATTGTGCCTTGTATATGGCCTGAGAAGATGCCTTGACAATGCAAAAGCCTCATCAGCCACGAGAACATGAGGTCTATTAGGTCCATCAGTTCCAGGCAGGGATTTGTCAGCAGGTAGATTCAGCCGGCCCTCTATAAGTCTTCTCCCCATTCTGGATGCCCTTAACACTCGGGACTCAGCTGTGCTGCTGTATGCCCAATGTCCACTGCAACAAATTTGTAATTACTGTTGCAGATTGCCATGAGGACCAACGAAAAATATTTCTTGTGATTAAAATACCTGGGGCCTGATCTAGGAGGTATTTGAATGTGCACATGTTTGCCATCTAGGGCTCCAACGCAGTTTGGGAACTGGGTCTTCTGCATAAATCCATTTGAGATTTCCTCCCACATGAGTATCAGGAACTGGCATCATAGTTGGACGTAGCTCCTCCCATATCGCATGGCAAGTGTTATGGACAATGGTTGATATGGTTGATATACCAGTAGGAAGTAGTGATTTAAAGATGTGAATGTGTGACCAGATGCAAGAAACCTAGGAGGAGTAATAAGCAGGATATTAGGAATCATATGTAAATACTGTATACCATCAAAATCAGTGCTGGTTCAAATAGCTCATAAGCTGCCAATACTATTTTCTGATACAAAGAATTTGCAAGACATACATAAAAGTGTTTTAAACATAAAAGTGTAAATAAACAATAATAATGCAATCATGTACATCTGTGAAGCTAGATATAACATTGCTTTCAATACAATATAAAAATAATAAAAAAGTGGGAAAATATAAGTGAGTCCCAATTCCAAAAAATTTGAAAATATCAAAGGTGCAAACATGAATCTTCAATTGCTAGATGGCCAAACGTTATTCATGTGAAACACGTATCACCCCACTCCGTGCAAAAAGAAGGCTTACCAGATGTATTTGACCATCATGTTATAAAGTGATCAAAATCAGCTCAATAATGATCATTAACCACTTGAGCCCCAGAGGATTTACCCCCCTTAATGACCAGGCCTTTTTTTGCTGTTTGGCGCTGCACTAATTCAAATGATAATTGCGCGGTCATGCAATGCTGTACCCAAACAAAATTTACGTCCTTTTCTTCACATAAATGGAGCTTTCTTTTGGTGGTATTTGATCACCTGTGCGCTTTTTATTTTCTGCGCTATAAACAAAAAAAACACGAAAATTTTGAAAAAAAACAATTTTTTCTAATTTCAGCTATAAAAAATATATTGTAAACTCAAAGTTAGTCATAAATTTAAGCCAAAATGTATTCTGCTACATGTTTTTGGTAAAAAAAATCCCAATAAGTGTATATTGATTGCTTTGTGTGAACGTTATAGCGTCTACAAACTATGGTATAGATACTGTAATTTATGCCTTTTTTTGCTATACAGCGCTGCACTAATTCAAATGATAATTGCGCGGTCATGCAATGCTGTACCCAAACAAAATGTACGTCCTTTTTTTCACACAAATAGAGCTTTCTTTTGGTGGTATTTGATCACCTGTGCGCTTTTTATTTTCGGCGCTATAAACAAAAAAAACACGAAAATCTTGAAAAAAAAACAATTTTTTCTACTTTCAGCTATAAAAAATATATCGTAAACTCAAAGTTAGTCATAAATTTCAGCCAAAATGTATTCTGCTACATGTTTTTGGTAAAAAAAAATCCCAATAAGTGTATATTGATTGCTTTGTGTGAACGTTATAGCGTCTACAAACTATGGTATAGATACTGTAATTTATGCCTTTTTTTGCTATACAGCGCTGCACTAATTCAAATGATAATTGCGCGGTCATGCAATGCTGTACCCAATCGAAATTTACGTCCTTTTTTTCACACAAATAGAGCTTTCTTTTGGTGGTATTTGATCACCTGTGCGCTTTTTATTTTTGGCGCTATAAACAAAAAAACACGAAAATCTTGAAAAAAAAACAATTTTTTCTACTTTCAGCTATAAAAAATATATCATAAACTCAAAGTTAGTCATAAATTTAAGCCAAAATGTATTCTGCTACATGTTTTTGGTAAAAAAAATCCCAATAAGTGTATATTGATTGCTTTGTGTGAACGTTATAGCGTCTACAAACTATGGTATAGATACTGTAATTTATGCCTTTTTTTGCTATACAGCGCTGCACTAATTCAAATGATAATTGCGCGGTCATGCAATGCTGTACCCAATCGAAATTTACGTCCTTTTTTTCACACAAATAGAGCTTTCTTTTGGTGGTATTTGATCACCTGTGCGCTTTTTATTTTTGGCGCTATAAACAAAAAAACACGAAAATCTTGAAAAAAAAACAATTTTTTCTACTTTCAGCTATAAAAAATATATCATAAACTCAAAGTTAGTCATAAATTTAAGCCAAAATGTATTCTGCTACATGTTTTTGGTAAAAAAAATCCCAATAAGTGTATATTGATTACTTTGTGTGAACGTTATAGCGTCTACAAACTATGGTATAGATACTGTAATTTATGCCTTTTTTTGCTATACAGCGCTGCACTAATTCAAATGATAATTGCGCGGTCATGCAATGCTGTACCCAATCGAAATTTACGTCCTTTTTTTCACACAAATAGAGCTTTCTTTTGGTGGTATTTGATCACCTGTGCGCTTTTTATTTTTGGCGCTATAAACAAAAAAACACGAAAATCTTGAAAAAAAAACAATTTTTTCTACTTTCAGCTATAAAAAATATATCGTAAACTCAAAGTTAGTCATAAATTTCAGCCAAAATGTATTCTGCTACATGTTTTTGGTAAAAAAAATCCCAATAAGTGTATATTGATTGCTTTGTGTGAACGTTATAGCGTCTACAAACTATGGTATAGATACTGTAATTTATGCCTTTTTTTTGCTATACAGCGCTGCACTAATTCAAATGATAATTGCGCGGTCATGCAATGCTGTACCCAATCGAAATTTACGTCCTTTTTTTCACACAAATAGAGCTTTCTTTTGGTGGTATTTGATCACCTGTGCGCTTTTTATTTTTGGCGCTATAAACAAAAAAACACGAAAATCTTGAAAAAAAAACTATTTTTTCTACTTTCAGCTATAAAAAATATATCGTAAACTCAAAGTTAGTCATAAATTTAAGCCAAAATGTATTCTGCTACATGTTTTTGGTAAAAAAAATCCCAATAAGTGTATATTGATTGCTTTGTGTGAACGTTATAGCTAGAGATGAGCGAATCGAACCAGGCGAACCGGAATTCGAGTCGAATTTCAGGAAATATTCGATTCGCGTCGAATCCGAAATTTTGCCTACTTCGGGTGCGCGAATCGAACATTTCCCGATCAGCCGGCAAAAGTGTCCCTGCAGTGAGCTCCGCTATTTCTGACAGTTCTCTGACAGAAGGAACACATGTTTAGCGGTTGAAACATTGTATCTATTAGTTTCCATTTAGGATACAGATGTTTCAACCGCTGTACATGTGAAGAAGCTGTCAGAGAACTGTCAGAAATAGAGGAACTCTGCACATACACTTTTTGCCGGCTTGGAATTATTCTTCTTTTCATCCTACTTCTTCTTCTTCTTCTTCTTCTTCATCCTCATCCTCTTCTTCTGAGGATGAGGATGAGGATGAAGAAGAAGAAGAAGAAGAAGAAGAGGAAGTAGGATGAAAAGAAGAATAATTCCAAGCCGGCAAAAAGTGTATGTGCAGAGTTCCTCTATTCTGCAGATACACTTAGAGGAGCTCTGCACATACACTTAGAGGAGCTCTGCACATACACTTTTTGCCGGCTTGGAATTAATCTTATTTTCATCCTACTTCTTCTTCATCCTCATCCTCATCCTCAGAAGAAGAAGAAGAGGATGAGGATGAGGAAGAAGAAGAAGAAGAAGAAGTAGGATGAAAATAAGAATAATTCCAAGCCGGCAAAAAGTGTATGTGCAGAGCTCCTCTAAGTGTATCTGCAGAGCTCCTCTAAGTGTATCTGCAGAATAGAGGAACTCTGCACATACACTTTTTGCCGGAAACCGCTGTATGGAGGGAATGTCCCATAACTGTCAGAAATAGACTATTTCTGACAGTTCTGGGACATTCACTCCATACAGCGGTTTCAACCGCTGTATGGAGGGAATGTCATAGAACTGTCAGAAATAGACTATTTATGACAGTTCTGGGACATTCACTCCATACAGCGGTTGAAACATTGTATCTATTTTTTTCCATAAATGACATTCTGCAAATACACTTAGAGGAGCGCTGCAGATACACTTTTTGCCGGCTTGGAATTAATCTTATTTTCATCCTACTTCTTCTTCATCCTCATCCTCATAAGAAGAAGAAGTAGGATGAAAATAAGAATAATTCCAAGCCGGCAAAAAGTGTATCTGCAGCGCTCCTCTAAGTGTATCTGCAGAATGTCATTTATGGAAAAGAATAGATACAATGTTTCAACCGCTGTATGGAGTGAATGTCCAAGAACTGTCAGAAATAGACTATTTATAACAGTTCTGGGACATTCACTCCATACAGCAGTTTCAACCGCTGTATGGAGGGAATGTCATAGAACTGTCAGAAATAGACTATTAGGCCCTGATTCACTAAGATGTGAGTCTATCAGCAGAGTCTGACCATTCAGGCAGACTCCGGTCAATCAATCAGTCGTCTGACCAGCGTCTAGCAAGCTCATTAACGAGCGTCTACTGACTACTTTGCCATTAGTGAATGAGGTATCCCGTCTGGCACATCTTTAGGTGCAATACCGGATATATTCGCTAGATGGCGCATAAGCGCGGGCTTTATTAACATTGGCGTTTTCCTGATAGAAAATTCTAATACAGCTGTACTATTACATTCTGAAAATTCTCTTTTGCTATTTTTTTTTTTTTGCTGTTTCTCCAAAATGATCAGGAAAGTATTGCATTTACTAATGAATGTCATACATTCTATATTCAAATGTTAAACATTTTCACACTTATATCTCAAATAATTTATATACTTCTAATTTCCCAATATAGTTATATATCTTCATTCTCTTTAATCACATAACTATTCTATGTTAAAGACAAGTGCAGCGCTATAAATGCATGTGATCAATAATGAACGCATGTAAAAACCAAAAAGTGCAAAGAATTGCAATAATGATGTAAACTGGTAAATCGTGCTAAAATAAGTTCATAGAATCATTCCTGGATAATGGAATGTCCTTCGTGTGAGAGTACCAACTCAGAGAGTGCCTATGAATGGCACGTGTGGTCTCTCTGTGACGGACAGTAGTGCATGAACTCGTGAAAGGTAAACCACCCTTGGGACTGGTCTACACTCACCAGAAAAAAAGTATTAATGTGCATGGGTTATACACATCACACACCTGGGGGTGCAGCGGTATGCTGGCAGCTATGGGTTAGTCATCCAGCTCCATCCATCCATCCATCCATCAGGGTGGGTGCCCAAATGGTCCTGGGGAGGAATTAGCTCAGCCACAGGAGCCAGAAAGGTGCTCAATAGTGTAGTACACTGTCACAGGGGTGGATGACCTTTCACGAGTTCATGCACTACTGTTCGTGGTTATATTTATCTTGTGTAATACCATTTTACTAGTCTATATCATTTGACCAGCACTCGCTTTATCATTTTTAAACAATGTAACTATTCTACATTATAGCTCAAACTGTGTTTCCCACAGTGGTTTAGTGGTTAGAGCTCAGAACTTACAGCACTTGGGTCATGGGTTCTAATCCCAGTCTTGGCAACATCCCAAAAAAATGGAGATCAATTTTCTGGGTTGTGGCAGGAATATTGATCAATCAATTATGATTTTGCCTAGTGACTAGAAAGTGGATGAATGTTACTTGCGTACTGTTCTTCTGCCAATTAGGTCATGTGCAAGTTTCATGCCGTGTATATTTCATTGTAACTTTTTTCTCTTTTAAATCTGTCTCCTTATACAACTTGACCCCCTCCCCCACCCCATCATCACCTGTCCCATATGCAAATCTATGGATCACCGCCCCACTCTTTAACTATCTATTTACTGATCAAGTGAATGTGTCTCATTTTCTATCAGCTACAGCTCAGATCTCACATTATTATACAATTGCTGATTGTATCTCACCACTAGTCTGATTGAATTCACAATTCCTGGTCAGTCCTGTTCCCTGACCTCTAATAACCTTTAGGGCCAGTTCACACTACATGTGTTTCAGTTGCTTTTTCAGCATCACAAACGCACAGAAAGAAGGTTATATGGTTGTCAATGTCATAGTTCACATCAGCGCTGCATTGTTTCTGCACAGAACTGTACTGGAACACATTGAAACGTCCTTGAATGTACTAAAACGCACATGTCCCTAACTACATTGAATACAAAGAAAATAGAAAAAAATAAGTGGAAGGGATACAAAAATGCAATGTAAACATGTCCAAAACGCATCCAAAATGTACTGGAACACACTAAACATGCATGCCAAAAGGGCATGAAAAAACCCCATCAGGAACACATCTAGACTGTTTCTATAGTGTGAACCAGCCCTTAGGACTTGTTCACACCATTGGTGGTGCAGAAACGCATGCAAGAACACACATTTTCCAGCACAGCAAAGAAATGCAATGCCCTCTGTAGATGTGCGCAGGTACCATGATGAAAACGTTGTTGCACCTACACACGTCTATTAAAAACAGCCCCATTCACAGCCACAAATACGCATGGCACCACACTATTGTGCGGTTAGGTGCGACACACTTGGAAAATAACATAAAAATAAGCCAACATGGCTAAAACATATCTTGAAAATATGGGGACTCTGATATCCGGCGACAGTCCGTTCACGAACGAGAAGCAATTCTGCACCCTAAAACCAACATAGAGGAAAGGGATGGTCAAATTGCTGTGCTGCTTCCAAACCACCTCTGGCATGCCAGGGTCATTATGCAGGTCCTCGATGCCAGTTCTTGCCTGCGGCCACAAAATATCCACTGGCCACAAGTGAAGGTGAGTGGAGGACGTGAAGGTGGATTTCTACCAGCTTCAACCGCAAGCAGTACCACTCCTGAAAAATGAGAGCAAATAATCATTGACACGTCATCATGACAGTCAATTCTCAGTGCAGGCTATCTAGAGTGTCTTTCCTTTTTAACCATTTCAAGAGTTCAAGGAAACATTCTTGGAGCATCTACTGTGTTTGGAAAGGCCAAAGGCCCCCCCCTCCCCCAGGCACACTAATGCTTATGCAGGCCATAGACGGGGAGAAAAACAGCCGATTTTTCTTTTAAAAAATGAAAAATCGGTTGTTCAAGCGGCCGACGTTACCAGCAATGGTAAAAAAAAAATCGGCCGATTTTCATCCCGTCTACAGCCGGCAAAAAGTGTCCCTGCAGAGAGCTCCGCTATTTCTTTGACAGTTTTTTGACATTTATAGCGGTTGCAACAATGTATTTGTATCCATTTCGGATACAGATGTTTTTATTCGGAAACAAATAGATACAATGTTGCAACCGCTGTAAATGTCAAGGAACTGTCAAAGAAATAGCGGAGCTCGCTGCAGGGACACTTTTTGCCATACTGGAATTCCTCTCATTTTTCATCCTTCTTCTTCCTCTTCTTCTTCCTCTTCTTCATCATCATCCTCTTCTTCCTCTTCATCATCTTCTTCTTCTTCTTCATCATCATCATCCTCTTCTTCATCATCTTCATCATCATCATCCTCTTCTTCTTTTTCTTCTTTTTGTCTTCCTCTTGCAGGTCACTGCTCATGTGCAGATTTTTTATCAGTAAAAAAATCGGCCGATTTGCCCATCATTGCCGCGAAAATCGGCCGATCGGCAAATTCGGCCGTTTTTTTCCAACTTTACCAAAAAAAAAAAATCTGCCAAAATACCGAAAAACGGCCGAACAAATAGCCCACTAACGATCCGAAAATCGGCCGATTTTATTTTCGGCCGAAAAATCGGCCGATTTTCGACCCATCTATGGCCTGCATAAGATATGGTGTGGCCCTAGGGTCAATGTGTGTTTAGAATACTTCCAAAATGCACATACAAAAACACTCCATCCAAATGCATGTTGCATTTCTATAGCATGTTAAACAGAAGAATAACGCACTTCCATAATGTTAACATGCGCAAGTAAAAATAGACAAAATCCACATCCTTTTATTCTGGCTTCACATACATGCATTGTGGTCTAACACCGCACTCCTGGGCAAATCACATGCAATTTGTGTGCGTTGCAATTAGAGACAAACATTTTGCACACCTCAAATTGCACCGCATCCGGGCCAAAAATGTGCAGGACCCTTTTTCAGGGTATGCACATGGGTGTGAATAGGCATGCCATCCAATTTGGCAAATCGCAATACGCTTTGTGTACCAATATTGGTGTGTTGGTAACTTCACCTAGAAAGCCGCAGCAGGTGGCATGAAGGGGTTGCGGTTGTGATGCGGTGCAGCGCTTGCACAGAAAACACTGCAAATTTCACATCGCATCTGTGTGACACCAGAATGTGCCAATATGTGGCTTGACAAAGCACAGTGGTCAGTGCAGATTATTTTCAATCCATGTTTTTTTACACTTTTCATTCACTGGTTTAACTCAGGTGATCATTAATCACAATTATCTCCGGAGATCACATGCAGCCCCTCAACCATCTACACATATCTCTGGAAATCTATACAGATCTCCTTGAAAAAAAGTCTCCTCTCCTCTTCGGAAAACAATTGTCCTCCACCTCATAAACAGGGGGACAGAGAAGACGTCTCCTTGATAACTAAAATCAGATGAATTATCTGTGCTTAATAAACATACACCAATACTGCAAATGCATTGTACTGTCCAAGGCATTGCACACGAACGCATTGCACACTAGAAATGTCAAATGCGTTAGTGTGTACAGTGCATGAGTGTAAAATGCTTTAGTGCACACTGCAGTGTACAACGCATTGCACACTGTAATACTCTGTACAAAGTAATACCATGTACACCCACACATTGTAGACTGTAATGCACTGTACACTGTCATGCAGGATGGAGCAACGCATTGCACACTGTGATACCGTGTACACCCACACATTGTAGACTGTAATGCACTGTACACTGTCATGCAGGCTGGAGCTACGCATTGCACACTGTGATACGCTGTCCACTGTCATGCAGAATCCAGCAACGCATTGCACACTGTTATACCATGTACACCAACACATTGTAGAATGTAATGCATTATACGCAGTATACATGTCCAGATATTCAAAGATTAGCCATGAAGGCCTAGCTGGTTACCTATTTGGCGACCGCAGATAGCCGAATAACGCTACACTGCATCCAGGCAGCTCTGGGAGGGTGTCATATGACATCCTGGCAGAACGCGCTCTCCATGATTGCTGTGTCCTAAGGACACAGCTGATCACGTGATGTGGTAAAGACCAATCACAGCGGCTTTTTACCATGTGATCAGCCATGTCCAATGACACGCTGATCACCGGGAAATGCATTTGCCGGGTCTTGGCTGCACTTTCATCACGCTGTCAGAATGTGTGGAAAGTACTGCCGAGAACCAGCAGTTATCAAAGCAGGGGTCGGCCCCGATGATCAGTGCCCACCAGTGCCACCCAACAGTTCCGCCCACCTGTGGCCAGCAGTGCCGCCTCATCAAACGCACATCAGTGTTGCTAAATTACCAGTTTACCAAATGTTATAATATAAACAGACTTTTATTCATTATGAGCTATTTTGTGGTTTATCGAGCAAAAAGTGAAACTCACAGCAGCAAGTCAATACCACCCAAAGAAAGCTCTATTTGTCTGAAAAAACTGATACAAATTTAAGATGGGTACAATGTGGCATGACCGCACAATTGTCATTCAAAGGGTAACAGTGCAGAAAGATGAAAATTGGCCAGGACAGGAAGGGGGTATGAGTACCCAGTAGGCAAGTGGTTAATATAATTGACCCATCAATACCCAGGAGGTAATGTACAGATAAGTAGCATGTGCACCAAGTGAGATTCTGCTAGGCCCCACCCACAAAATTACAATTACTTGTCCCTCACATGTTATAAACATATTTGCAATGGCCACAGTTACTTTACATATAAGGATCATCTCCTCAGTTGAGAACTGTGCTCTCGCCATGTCCAAATGCCAATAAAGTTATCAAAATTTTCAACCAACACAAAACCTCCAACCACTTCTCATCCACTTACACTCCCCACAACCACTTCCGGGTGCGCGCGCACCAGATGACGGACTTCCAGGAGGATAGCTGCTCGTGCGCCATGGGGGACACCTGTTTGGCGTTTATTTGTGCACGATCGCGCATATCTATGCACGATCGCTCATTTCTATGCACGGCTATGATAGCTTTCGCGAATGTGTGTTTTAGTGATTTTTTTCTTTTTAAACCTTGGCTAATATATCTTTGTTGCCAAAGGCCAAAAATCAACATACAGTGGGGACTATTTTATTACTGTAAATCAAATTGTAGAAAACCTGTAGCTGGCTGCACAGTGAATGTGACATATTCATTAGTACATAACAATATTGTGGTGCAAGCAGGTTTTTTATTTTTTTGTTTGGTTTTGAAAAAGCCAGTTTGCACCCACTTGCATATTCACGCTCTTACAAGCTACATTTGAGCAGATTATATAAGTATACAAAGTAACTATTAAGGTTGTTCATATATTGAACATAAAACACAAAAACATCGGTGAAACATTTATTGATCAAATATATCTTCATTTATTTGGTCAGCAGGAACAAGTAGGTACAGTCAATATCTTGGTGAGTCACAAAAATAGGATTGATGTGGCAAAAATAAAACACTCCTGCTCATAAGAGCTTACAATCTAAAGATACTTCTAATGAACTGTGTGTGCTCAGGTTATAGCAGGAAACAAAGGGGAAGATGAATCAAGTAACATTTTCGTGCACATAAGGTTTACTTACACAATCATTTAGTATAAATATCCATTCACAAAAAAAGTCTACACATCAAAATATAAAGAAAACAAGACATATGTGAAAAACCCCTCCCACCTCTACAAATCCCCTACACATACATTTGTCAGCAGGTTTGTAAGAAAAAAGCATTTGAGTCTAAATAAGCAAGCAAAATTAAAACAAGAGCAGATTTTAAACAAAACGATTGACATGTGTGAGGCTTTCAATGCAAAGAGAAAAAAACACAATCATTGTGCAATAACACACAAACACTTTACAAGGCCAAAAATATGCAAACATTTCCAGCCCACTTCCAAACACAGCCTGAGTGGTGTCTGGGGCAATTCAGCACAAAATCTCTTCCTCCCCCAAACCACTACAAGCAAGGACTTAGTCACAAACCACCCGGCCTAGTAACAGGCCAAATCACTCCCTACTGCACATCTTTATATAAGCTAGGTTGTATTTGGAGCGTGCCAAACAAGGACCCACACCCAATGAAGCCACACCCACCACTGACCTTAGTTTGGTCAGTGAAAGTGTTTTCACCTGATGAATCCGCTTCCTACCTGCATTAACCCTTGGTATACAGGCCCCACAAATCAGAAAGATATATACAGTGAAATGTACGTGTGCAGCATACAACAGAACATTGAGCAGGGATGTGAAAGGGAACCCCAATTGGAACCTTTATTGCTACTATGGTCACAATTCCCTCCAGATTCTCGCATGAGTTAAGACAGTCACATGACCACATCTTGTATGCAATACTGAAAATGACAAATCGATTTGACTAGTATGGTGAATTTCCCATCAATTGGTAAAACACTCCAGAAATCAAACATCACCAAACATTACACTCTGGGCAAAGCTGATTTACAAATCATGCAACTTACAGTAAAGTTGACCATTTCAATGCAATTTTCAAGACATCTGACACAGATCTCTATGCAAATTGCCACTAAAGTAGTACATGTACTACTATAGAAATCAGTGTTTGAAACGCACCCATGTGGTCACTCTAATAGCAGACAATAGGGTGCGACTTTGCAGATGATTTACAGCTTGCATGTTGTGCAAATCACATGCCAAGTCCCACTCAATGAGCACGCTATTGGAGCGTTCATATTGTTGTGGTTCAAACTTGGTAGGAGCCGCAAGTAATAATAGAGTAATGAATACACTACTTTTCATGCAATTTGCTGAGAGATCGATGTCGAATGTCTTGCAAATTGCACTTGAAATCACCATGTACCCCGACTTTGAAATCATGCAACTTCTATGCAAGTCACATGATGTGACTGTGGTGTCAATAACACCACTTAGAAATCTGCTTTAATGTGACCGGGTAGCCCCCAGTAACATTGTTTGCGATTGCCATGCAATTGGCATGACAGGCGACTTGCAAATCGTAGACCAAGTCGCACCCTATTGGCCACTGTAGGCTCTGTTCACATCCAATTGGATTGTGAACTCGTGCAACTTCACTGTAAGTTGGACAATTGCCGCATCGGATTAGATGTGACAGTGGTGTTGGCCCCCAGTAACATTGGGTGCAATTTGCCATGCAAAGAGCAAGCTGCTGGCCATGCCAATCACATGACAAGTCACATCCAGGGTGTGCAATTTCAGGTGCGATTTGTGCATTGACATCGTACCTGATATTGGATATAATGAATGTGAGTGTATTAACATACACCATTTGTTGCAGCGAGAGTTCAAAGGTATTTGAGAATTGTGGCCATTTATTAGCAATTTAACATCTAGACTCAAATAGAAATCGCAATGCTACACACAATTGAAAACACAACTAGTTAGTAATTCTCTAGAAAACACAGTAAAATTGGCAACTTAAAGAGTAATTTTCAATTGCATATAGTGTGAGCGAAGCAGGAAAATCAACAAAGGAAATAAATCTTTGAAGGCGTGCGGTACCTGCCTGCTGGGATAAGGGTCTGCTATGCATTTGGGGGAAAAATGCACGCCAGGATTTGTGACAAGTTTGATGTGTGGATTCACCAACCGAGTCTTTTCTCTCTCGCTCACTCTTCTGAATGTCTCTCTTTATCACTCCTCAGTATGTATCTCTCGCTCACTCTTCTTCGTCTCACTGGCTCGCTCTTCTCTCTCGCTCACTCTTCTTCGTCTCACTGGCTCGCTCTTCTCTCTCGCTCACTCTTCTGAATGTCTCTCTTTATCACTCTTCATATGTATCTCTTGCTCACTCTTCTTCGTCTCACTCTTCTCTCTCTCTGCCAGCTCTTTGCTTGCCAAATCTTTCACAAAAGTGGGTGGAGTGTAAACCATCATTATCAAATCTATTAGTGATTCAGGCCCTTATCTTATACCATTGTATGACATTCACATAAGGTGCAGCTTTGAAGGTGTTTCAACAGACAAGGCCTCATTCTAATTCACATTTTAGGGATCATTTAGACAGAATGCAAAGATGTTGCCAGAACATGTATGTGAAGACAGCCACACACGGAGATCATGCTACTACCTCGCCGGGGTTGGGATTCGAACCGACAACGCTAGAGTTGTGAGGCAGCAGTGCTAACCACTAACCCACGGAGCTACATTGCTAACCCAGCCTGTATTTCTGTGCTGTGAATCAATCCTAGGTCCCTGGGCATGGTCAGTTTAACTAGCCAGATATCTCCAATGTGACACAAATGTTGTGCTATGTTGCCAATTCACATGTATGATGGTTCTATGTATCCCAATACAAAGGATTGCAATACTAATACAGGCGTACCTCGGTTTACCAACGCCTCAGGGAACGTCATATTTGGGGTACAAATGCCAAACCATTTCAGTTAATTGGTCTGTTTACAAATGTTTGAATAATTTGGTATGGGCATGTGGCCTGGTATGGTTCAGGAGGGGGGGAGGCGCTCGCTCGTCCCCCCCCCCTTTCCTGACCTGCCGGGCTGCATGCTCGGATAAGTAAGTGTTATGGATTTTGGGGGGTACCCCATGCTGTTTTTTATTTAATTTCAGCGTGGAGGTACCCCTTAACATCCATACGAGACCCGAAGGGCTTAGTATGGATGGGAGGGGGGACCCCACGCCAGTTATTTAAAGAACTGTTTCTAAATCCCTGCAATACTTTGACATTCAACTGTCAGTGGGGAAATCCGCCGACAGCTGAAACATGAGCGCTGCATTGGTTTTCACTACTAAAACACCGCATGAGTTGATAACATAACTCATGCGGGATTGTAGGAGCGACAGCCATGAGTTAATGTTTCATCTGTCAGCGGGGTTCCCCACTGACAGCTGAATGTAAAATAATTCCCTTTATTGCATAAATAATAGAAAAAAAGCGTGGGTTCCCCCTCCCATCTGTACCAAGCCCTTCGGATCTAGTATGGATATTAAGGGGGAACTCCACGTCGAAATGTAAAAAAAAAAACAGCGTGGGTCCCCTCAATATCTATACCAGACCCTTATCCAAGCATGCAGCCCGGCAGGTCAGGGAAGGGGGGGGGGACGAGCGAGCACCCCCCCTCCTGAACCATACCAGGCCACATGCCCTCAACATGGGGGGGGTGCTTTGGGGCAGGGGGGGCTCCCCCCCCAAAGCACCTTGTCCCCATGTTGATGAGGACAAGGGCCTCTTCCCCACAACCCTGGCCGGTGGTTGTGGGGGTCTGCGGGCGGGGGGCTTATCAGAATCTGGAAGCCCCCTTTAACAAGGGGGCCCCCAGATCCCGCCCCCCCTACGTGAATGATTCTGCGGTACACGGTCCGCAGACTCATTCACAAAAAAACTAAGTGTGGTGTAAAAAAAACACAGTACAGGGTCTTTGACAAGTCCTTTATTAAAACAATGTCCCCCGAAGTAGATCCAACGTCAATCGCGGCGGCGGCAGGGACCCGAAAAAAAAAATAAAAGTTCCGCTCCCGTCGGAGGCTTCCAGCCTAGTGAAGAAGAGGCTAGCTGACAGTTCTTATATAGGTATGGGGCGGGGCCAGCCGGGGACATCATCTGAGTGACCCGCCCCATGTCACATGCTTGCTGTTCCCGGCTGGCCCCGCCCCATACCTATATAAGAAATGTCAGACTGTCTCCTGCATTCAGCTAGTTAACCTCAGTGGAGAGACAGGGTGACATTTCTCAAATAGGTAAGGGGCGGGGATGATGTGCCCGGCTGGCCCCGCCCCATACCTATATAAGAACTGTCAGCTAGCCTCTTCTTTACTAGGCTGGAAGCCTCGGACTGGAGCGGAACCTTTTTTTTTTTTTCTTTTTTCGGGTCCCTGCCGCCGCCGTGATTGACGTTGGATCTACTTCGTAGGACATTGTTTTAATAAAGGACTTGTCAAAGACCCTGTACTGTGTTTTTTTTACACCACACTTAGTTTTTTTGTGAATGAGTCTGCGGACCGTGTACCGCAGAATCATTCACGTAGGGGGGGGGGCGGGATCTGGGGGCCCCCTTGTTAAAGGGGGCTTCCAGATTCTGATAAGCCCCCCGCCCGCAGACCCCCACAACCACCGGCCAGGGTTGTGGGGAAGAGGCCCTTGTCCTCATCAACATGGGGACAAGGTGCTTTGGGGGGGGGAGCCCCCCTGCCCCAAAGCACCCCCCCCATGTTGAGGGCATGTGGCCTGGTATGGTTCAGGAGGGGGGGGGCGCTCGCTCGTCCCTCCCCCCTTTCCTGACCTGCCGGGCTGCATGCTCGGATAAAGGTCTGGTATGGATATTGAGGGGGACCCACGCTGTTTTTTTTTTAAATTTCAGCATGGAGTTCCCCCTTGATATCCATACCAGACCCGAAGGGCTTGGTATGGATGAGAGGGGGGACCCACGCTGTTATTTTTATTTTATTTTTTTTTATTGCGGACCTTTATTTTTACATTCAGCTTTCAAAATAAATTTTATCTAGACCTTCAAAATAAGTAAAATCATAACAGAAATAATTATAAAGGATAAGAAACAAAAATATAATCACTAAAACGAAGGAAATCTAATTAGATTACATGAAGATATGCTTAATGCTGTTTATTAAACACAGTAGTCGCGACCGAGTGCCGGCTGTCAGAGGAATCCACAATCAGATTCACTATTAGTCAGTGGCTAAAAAGCAAACGCCCATGGCAGAGGACTAAAATGTGTTCTGCACATGCTCAGTTCTATCTGCCAAAGACACTGCACGGGCATCTAGATTTTTACTGTGTCGATTTCCTTGAGAAAAACGATTTTTAACACATTCTTAATTTTTTTGGAAATAGCAGATATTGTTTAAAGTGAAGTCCTGATATTTGGCAAAGCAAATTTCTAAGTGAACATGTCTCTACAGTGATTTTTCATGGTGTTAGACGTGCTTCTTAGCAAGTCTGCTTTTGTGAGTCTGATTCCGGGCGTGTGTCTTTTTGTGAATTAGATTGGGCGTCTGCTTATGGGCTCTGCTCAATAGTGAATTAGGTTGCAGGGTCAAAAATGGACGGACGCCCATGAAAATTGGGCTTAAGCCCATAAATATGCGCCCAAGCCCAATAGTGAATCAGGGCCTTAATGACAGTTCTGGGACTGTCCTTCCATACAGCGGTTGAAACATTGTATCTATTTGTTTCCATAAATGACATTCTGCAGATACACTTAGAGGAGCGCTGCAGATACACTTTTTGCCTACTTCTTCTTCTTCTTCTTCTTCATCCTCATCCTCTTCTTCTTCTTATAAGGATGAGGATGAAGAAGAAGAAGAAGAAGTAGGATGAAAATAAGATTAATTCCAAGCCGGCAAAATGTGTATCTGCAGCGCTCCTCTAAGTGTATTTGCAGAATGTCATTTATGGAAAAAAATAGATACAATGTTTCAACCGCTGTATGGAAGGAATGTCATAGAACTGTCAGAAATAGACTATTTCTAACAGTTCTGGGACATTCCTTCCATACAGCGGTTGAAACATTGTATCTATTTGTTTCCATAAATGGATCCATTTATGGAAACAAATAGATACAATGTTTCAACCGCTGTATGGAAGGAATGTCCCATAACTGTCTGAAATAGACTATTTCTGACAGTTCTGGGACATTCACTCTGCAGCGCTCCTCTAAGTGTATATGCAGAATGTCATTTATGGAAAAAAATAGATACAATGTTTCAACCGCTGTATGGAGTGAATGTCCCATAACTGTCATAAATAGACTATTTCTGACAGTTCTGGGACATTCACTCCATACAGCGGTTGAAACATTGTATCTATTTTTTTCCATAAATGACATTCTGCATATACACTTAGAGGAGCGCTGCAGATACACTTTTTGCCGGCTTGGAATTAATCTTATTTTCTTATATGGAGGGAATGTCATAGAACTGTCAGAAATAGACTATTAATGACAGTTCTGGGACTGTCCTTCCATACAGCGGTTGAAACATTGTATGGAAGGAATGTCCCAGAACTGTTAGAAATAGTCTATTTATGACAGTTATGGGACATTCACTCCATACAGCGGTTGAAACATTGTATCTATTTTTTTCCATAAATGACATTCTGCAGATACACTTAGAGGAGCGCTGCAGATACACTTTTTGCCTACTTCTTCTTCTTCTTCATCCTCATCCTCTTCTTCTTCTTATAAGGATGAGGATGAAGAAGAAGAAGAAGAAGAAGAAGAAGTAGGATGAAAATAAGATTAATTCCAAGCCGGCAAAATGTGTATCTGCAGCGCTCCTCTAAGTGTATTTGCAGAATGTCATTTATGGAAAAAAATAGATACAATGTTTCAACCGCTGTATGGAGTGAATGTCCTATAACTGTCAGAAATAGACAATTTCTGACAGTTCTGGGACATTCACTCCATACAGCGGTTGAAACCGCTGTATGGAGGGAATGTCATAGAACTGTCAGAAATAGACTATTTCTAACAGTTCTGTGACATTCCTTCCATACAGCGGTTGAAACATTGTATCTATTTGTTTCCATAAATGGATCCATTTATGGAAACAAATAGATACAATGTTTCAACCGCTGTATGGAAGGAATGTCCCATAACTGTCAGAAATAGACTATTTCTGACAGTTCTGGGACATTCACTCCATACAGCGGTTTCAACCGCTGTATGGAGGGAATGTCATAGAACTGTCAGAAATAGACTATTTATGACAGTTCTGGGACATTCACTCCATACAGCGGTTGAAACATTGTATCTATTTTTTTCCATAAATGACATTCTGCAAATACACTTAGAGGAGCGCTGCAGATACACTTTTTGCCGGCTTGGAATTAATCTTATTTTCATCCTACTTCTTCTTCTTCATCCTCATCCTCATAAGAAGAAGAAGAAGAAGAAGTAGGATGAAAATAAGAATAATTCCAAGCCGGCAAAAAGTGTATCTGCAGCGCTCCTCTAAGTGTATATGCAGAATGTCATTTATGGAAACAAATAGATACAATGTTTCAACCGCTGTATGGAAGGAATGTCCCAGAACTGTTAGAAATAGTCTATTTCTGACAGTTCTATGACATTCCCTCCATACAGCGGTTGAAACCGCTGTATGGAGTGAATGTCCCAGAACTGTCAGAAATAGTCTATTTCTGACAGTTCTGGGACATTCCCTCCATACAGCGGTTGAAACCGCTGTATGGAGTGAATGTCCCAGAACTGTCAGAAATAGACAGAAACTGTCACAGAACTGTCCTTCTTCTCATCCTTCTCCTTCTTCTCATCCTTCTCCTTCTCCTTCTAACATCCTTCTCCTTCTCCTTCTTCTCATCCTTCTCCTTCTCCTTCTTCTCATCCTTCTCCTTCTCCATCTTCTCATCCTTCTCCTTTTCCTTCTTCTCATCCTTCTCCTTCTGCTTCTCCTTCTCCTTCTTCTCATCATTCTCCTTCTTCTCATCCTTCTCCTTCTTCTCATCCTTCTCCTTCTTCTCATCCTTCTCCTTCTTCTCATCCTTCTCCTTCTCCTCATCCTTCTCCTTCTTCTCATCCTTCTCCTTCTTCTCATCCTTCTCCTTCTCCTTCTTCTCATCCTTCTCCTTCTCCATCTTCTCATCCTTCTCCTTCTCCTTCTTCTCATCCTTCTCCTTCTGCTTCTCCTTCTCCTTCTCCTTCTTCTCATCCTTCTCCTTCTTCTCATCCTTCTCCTTCTTCTCATCCTTCTCCTTCTCCTTCTTCTCATCCTTCTCCTTCTTCTCATCCTTCTCCTTCTTCTCATCCTTCTCCTTCTCCTTCTTCTCATCCTTCTCCTTCTCCTTCTTCTCATCCTTCTCCTTCTCCATCTTCTCATCCTTCTCCTTCTCCTTCTTCTCATCCTTCTCCTTCTTCTCATCCTTCTCCTTCTACTCATCCTTCTCCTTCTCCTTCTTCTCATCCTTCTCCTTCTTCTCATCCTTCTCCTTCTTCTCATCCTTCTCCTTCTCCTTCTTCTCATCCTTCTCCTTCTCCTTCTTCTCATCCTTCTCCTTCTCCTTCTTCTCATCCTTCTCCTTCTCCTTCTTCTCATCCTTCTCCTTCTCCTTCTCCTTCCTGATCTCCAAGGGCATTTAAATTAAAGGTACAGTGTTCTGCACTAATTTAAAGGCTCTCTGAAGCCTAGAAACCCTTTTTATAAGCCATCTTCGTAGCGAAGAAATTCGCATCGAATCGAATTTCATACTGGAATTCGCCGAATCAGCCGAATCGAATTTTTCAATACTTCGCTCATCTCTAGTTATAGCGTCTACAAACTATGGTACAGATAATTTGAAATTTACACAGCTTTTACTTTCTGACCGCCCATCACATCTCTTGAGGTGCTAAAATACCAGGATAGAACAAACACCCCCAAATGACCCCTTTTTGGAAAGCAGACACCCTAAGCTATCTGCTGAGAGACATATTGGCCCTGATTCACTATTGGGCGTGGGCGCATATTTATGGGCTTAAGCCCAATTTTCATGGGCGTCCGTCATTTTTTACCCTGCAACCTAATTCACTATTGAGCAGAGCCCATAAGCAGATGCCCAATCTAATTCACAAAAAGACACACGCCCGAAATCAGACTCACAAAACAGACTTGCTAAGAAGCAAGTCTAAAACCATGAAAAATCACTGCAGAGACATGTTCACTTAGAAATTTGCTTTGCCAAATATCAGGACTTCACTTTAAACAATATCTGCTATTTCCAAAAAAATTAAAAATGTGTTAAAAATCGTTTTTTTCAAGGAAATCGACACAGTAAAAATCTAGAAGCCCGTGCAGTGTCTTTGGCAGATACAACTGAGCATGTGCAGAACACATTTTAGACTTCTGCCATGGGCGTTTGCTTTTTAGCCACTGACTAATAGTGAATCTGATTGTGGATTCCTCTGACAGCCGGTACTCGCTCACGTCTATTGTGTTTAATAAACAGCACTCGGCATATCTTCATGTAATCTAATTAGATTTCATTAGTTCTAGTGATTCTATTTTTGTTTCTTATCCTTTATAATTATTTCTGTAATGATTTTACTTATTTCAAAGGTCTAGATAATATTTATTTTGACAGCTGAATGTAAAAATAAAGGTCCACAATAAAAAAAAAAAAAAAAAAACAGCGTGGGTCCCCCCTCTCATCCTTACCAAGCCCTTCAGGTCTGGTATGGATATTAAGGGGGAACTCCACGCTGAAATTTAAAAAAAAAAACAGCGTGGGTCCCCCTCAATATCCATACCAGACCCTTATCCGAGCATGCAGCCCGGCAGGTCAGGAAAGGGGGGGGACTAGCGAGCGCCCCCCCCCCTCCTGAACCATACCAGGCCACATGCCCTCAACATGGGGGGGTGCTTTGAGGCAGGGGGGCTCCCCCCCCCCAAAGCACCTTGTCCCCATGTTGATGAGGACAAGGGCCTCTTCCCCACAACCCTGGCCGGTGGTTGTGGGGGTCTGCGGGCGGGGGGCTTATCAGAATCTGGAAGCCCCCTTTAACAAGGGGGCCCCCAGATCCCGGCCCCCCCCCTACGTGAAGGAGTCTGCGGTAGATGCTCCCGCAGACTCCTTCACAAAAAAAAAAAGTGTGGTGTAAAAAAAACACAGTACAGGGTCTTTGACAAGTCCTTTATTAAAACAATGTCCCCCGAAGTAGATCCAACGTCAATCACGGCGGCGGCGGCAGGGACCCGAAAAAAGAAAAAAAAAAAAGGTTCCGCTCCCGTCGGAGGCTTCCAGCCTTGTGAAGAAGAGGCTAGCTGACAGTTCTTATATAGGTATGGGGCGGGGCCAGCCGGGCACATCATCCCTGCCCCTTACCTATTTGAGAAATGTCACCCTGTCTCTCCGCTGAGGCTAACTAGCTGAATGCAGGAGACAGTCTGACATTTCTTATATAGCTATGGGGCGGGGCCAGCCGGGGACATCATCCGAGTGACCCGCCCCATGTCACATGCTCTCTGCAGGGACAGAAGTAATTACTTCGCTATTATATTTGCAGGCCGTAGATGGGGCGAAAATCGAACAATTTTTTTACCATTGGTGGTAACGTCGGCCCATTGAACAACCGATTTTTTTTTTTTTAAAACGGTCAGTTTTCGCCCCATCTAAGGCCTGCATTTTTCTTTTTCTTATTCTTTTTTTTTATTCTTTTTCTTGCAGGTCATGGCTCATGTGCAGATTATTTATCTGTTAAAAGATCAGCCAATTTGCCGATCATTGCAGCTAAAATCGGCCGATCTGCAAAATCGGCCAATTTTTATCCAAATTTACCAATTAAAAACAGTTGCAAAATCCCCAAAAATGGCTGACCAATTAACCCACTAACGGGCTGAAAATCAGCCGATTTTTTTTGCGGACGATTTTAGACCCATGTAAAGCAGGCCATAGATGGGTCTAAAATCGGCCGATTTTTCTGCCGAAAAGAAAATCGAACGATTTTCGGGCCGTTAGTGGGTTAATTGGTCAGCTGTTTTTCGGGATTTTGGCACATTTTTTTTATCAGTAAATTTGGAACAAAAAATTTTCAACTTTACTGGTAAACAAAATATGCTAAAATCCCAAAAAATGGCTGACCAATTATCCCAATAACGGAAGAGGCCCTTGTCCCCATTAACATGGGGACAAGGTGCTTTGGGGGGGAGCCCCCCTTCCCCAAAGCACCCCCCCATGTTGAGGGCAGGTGGCCTGGTATAGTTCAGGAGGGGGGGCGCTCGCTCGTCCCCCCCCCTTTCCTGACCTGCCGGGCTGCATGCTCGGATAAGGGTCTGGTATGGATTTTGGGGGGATCCCCAAGCTGTTTTTTTTTATTTCAGCGTGGAGTTCCCCCTTAATATCCATACCAGATCCGAAGGGCTTGGTATGGATGGGAGGGGGGACCCCACGCTTTTTTTTTTTTTTTTTTTTACATTCAGCTGTCAGTGGGGAACCCCGCTGACAGTTGAAACATTAACACATGGCTGTCGCTCCTACAATCCCGCATGAGTTATGTTATCAACTCATGCAGCATTTTAGTAGCGAAAACCAATGCAGCGCTCATGTTTCAGCTGTCGGCGGAGTTCCCCACTGACAGTTGATGTAAAAGTATTGCAGGGAATTATAAACAATTTGTAAAAAACCCGGCGTGGGGTCCCCCCTCCCATCCATACTAAGCCCTTCGGGTCTCGTATGGATGTTAAGGGGTAACTCCACGCTGAAATTAAATAAAAAACAGCATGGGGTACCCCCCAAAATCCATAACAGATACTTATCTGAGCATGCAGCCCAGCAGGTCAGGAAAGGGGGGGGGGACAAGCGAGCGCCTCCCCCTCTCCTGAACCATACCAGGCCACATGCCCATACCAAATTATTCAAACATTTGTAAACAGACCAATTAACTGAAATGGTTTGGCATTTGTACCCCAAATATGACGTTCCCTGAGGCATTGGTAAACCGAGGTACGCCTGTATTAGTATTGCAATCCTTTGTATTGGGATACATAGAACCAACATACATCTGAATTGGCAACATAGCACAACATTTGTGTCACATTGGAGATATCTGGTAGTTACACTGAACTTGCCCAGGGACCTAAGATTGATTCACAGCACAGAAATACAGGCTGGATTAGCAATGTAGCTCCGTGGATTAGTGGTTAGCACTACTGCCTCACAGCTCTAGGGTTGTCGGTTTAAATCCCAGCCACGGCAAGGAAGTAGTATGATCTCCGTGTGTGGCTGTCTTCAAATAGATGTTCTGGCAACATCTTTGCTTTCTGTCTAAGTGATCCCTAAAATGTGAATTAGAATGAGGCCTTGTCTGTTGAAACACCTTCAAAGCTGCACCTTATGTGAATGTCATACAATGGGGTAAGATAAGAGCCTGGAGCACTAATAGATTTGATAATGATTGTTTACACTCCATCCACTTTTGTGAAGGATTTGGCAAGCAAAGAGCTGACAGAGAGAGAGAAGAGCGAGCCAGTGAGATGAAGGAGAGTGAGCGAGAAAAACATACTGAAGAGTGATAAAGAGAGACATACAGAAGAGTGAGCGAGAGAGAAGAGCGAGCCAGTGAGACAAAGAAGAGTGAGCGAGAGAGAAAAGACTTGGTTGGTGAATCCACACATCAAACTTGTCACAAATACTGGTATGGATTTTTCCACCAAATGCAAAGCAGACCGCACGCCTTCAAAGATTTATTTCCTTTGTTAATTTTCCTGCTTCGTTCACACTATATGCAATTGAAAATTACTGTTTAAGTTGCCAATTTTACTGTGTTTTCTAGAGAATTACTAACTAGTTGTGTTTTCAATTGTGTGTAGCATTGCGATTTCTATTTGAGTCTAGATGTTAAATTGCTAATAAATGGCCAAAATCTTCAAATACCTTTGAACTCTCACTGCAACAAATGGCGTACGTTAATACACTCACATTCACATTCATTATATCCAATATCAGGTACCATGTCAATTCACAAATCGCACCTGAAATTGCACACCCTGTATGCGACTTGTCATGCGATTGGCATGGCCAGCAACTTGCCCTTTGCATGGCAAATTGCACACAATGTTACTGGGGGCTAACACCACTGTCACATCTAATCCGATGCGGCAATTGCCCAACTTACAGTGAAGTTGCACGAGTTCACAATCCAATTGGATGTGAACAGAGCCTACAGTGGCCAATAGGGTGCGACTTGGTCTACGATTTGCAAGTCGCCTGTAATGCCAATTGCATGGCAATCGCAAACAATGTTACTGGGGGCTACCCGGTCACATTAAAGCAGATTTCTAAGTGGTGTTATTGACACCACAGTCACATCATGTGACTTGCATAGAAGTTGCATGATTTCAAAGTTAGGGTACATGGTGATTTCAAGTGCAATTTGCAAGACAATCGACACCGATCTCTCAGCAAATTGCATGAAAAGTAGTGTATTCATTACTCTATTATTACTTGCGGCTCCGACCAAGTTTGAACCACAACAATATGAACGCTCCAATAGCGTGCACATTGAGTGGGACTTGGCATGTGATTTGCACAACATGCAAGTTGTAAATCGTCTGCAAAGTCGCACCCTATTGTCTGCTATTAGAGCGACCACATGGGTGCGTTTCAAACACTGATTTCTATAGTAGTACATGTACTACTTTAGGGGCAATTTGCATAGAGATCTGTGTCAGATGTCTTGAAAATTGCATTGAAATGGTCAACTTTACTGTAAGTCGCAGGATTTGTAAATCAGCTTTGCCCAGAGTGTAATGTTTGGTGATGTTTGATTTCTGGAGTGTTTTGCCAATTGATGGGAAATTCACCATACTAGTCAAATCGATTTGTCATTTTCAGTATTGCATACAAGATGTGGTCATGTGACTGTCTTAACTCATGCGAGAATCTGGAGGGAATTGTGACCATAGTAGCAATAAAGGTTCCAATTGGGGTTCCCTTTCACATCCCTGCTCAATGTTCTGTTGTATGCTGCACACGTACATTTCACTGTATATTTCTTTCTGATTTGTGGGGCCTGTATACCAAGGGTTAATGCAGGTAGGAAGCGGATTCATCAGGTGAAAACACTTTCACTGACCAAATTAAGGTCAGTGGTGGGTGTGGCTTAATTGGGTGTGGGGCCTTGTTTGGCGTGCTCCAAATACAACCTAGCTTATATAAAGATGTGCAGTAGGGAGTGATTTGGCCTGTTACTAGGCCGGGTGGTTTGTGACTAAGTCCTTGCTTGTAGTGGTTGGGGGGAAGAAGAGATTTTGTGCTGAATTGCCCCAGACACCACTCAGGCTGTGTTTGGAAGTGGGCTGGAAATGTTTGCATATTTTTGGCCTTGTAAAGTGTGTTTGTGTGTTATTGCACAATGATTGTGTTTTTTCTCTTTGCATTGAAAGCCTCACACATGTCAATCGTTTTGTTTAAAATCTGCCCTTGTTTTAATTTTGCTTGCTTATTTAGACTCCAATGCATTTTTCTGACAAACTTGCTGACAAATGTATGTGTAGGGGGTTTGTAGAGGTGGGAGGGGTTTTTTTCACATATGTCTTGTTTTCTTGATATTTTGATCTGAAGACTTTTTTTTGTGAATGGATCTTCATACTAAGTGATTGTGTAAGTAAATCCTATGTGCATGAAAATGTTACTTGATTCATCTTCCCCTTTGTTTCCTGCTATAACCTGAGCACTCACAGTTCACTAGAAGTATCTTTAGATTGTAAGCTCTTATGAGCAGGAGTGTTTTATTTTTGCCACATCAATCCTATTTTTGTGACTCACCAAGATATTGACTGTACCTACTTGTTCCTGCTGACCAAATAAATGACGATATATTTGATCAATAAATATTTGACCGATGTTTTTGTGTTTATTTTATGTTCAATATATGAACAACCTTAATAGTTACTTTGTATACTTATATAATCTGCTCAAATGTAGCTTGTAAGAGCGTGAATATGCAAGTGTGTGCAAACTGGCTTTTTCAAAACCAAAAAAAAAAACCCACTTGCACCACAATATTATGTACTAATGAATGTCACATTCACTGTGCAGCCAGCTACAGGTTTTCTACAATTCGATTTACAGTAATAAAATAGTTCACACTTTGTTGATTTTTGGCCTTTGGCAACAAATATTAGCCAAGGTTAAAAAAACAAATCAATAAGAAACACACATTTGCGAAAGCTATCATAGCCGCACATAAAAATGCGCGATTGCAAACAAATAATTACCAAACAGGTGTCCGCATGGCGCATGAACGGCTATCCTGGAAGTCCGTCATCACGTGCGCGCGCACCCGGAAGTGGTTGTGGGGAGTGTAAGTGGATGAGAAGTGGTTGGAGGTTTTGTGTTGGTTGAAAATTTTGATAACCTTATTGGCATTTGGACATGGCGAGAGCACAGTTCTCAACTGAGGAGATGATCCTTATATGTACAGTAACTGTGGCCATTGCAAATATGTTAATAACATGTGAGGGACAGGTAATTGCAATTTTGTGGGTGGGGCCTAGCAGAATCTCACTTGGTGCACATGCTACTTATCTGTACATTAGCTCCTGGGTATTGATGGGTCAATGATATTAACCACTTGCCTACTGGGTACTCCTACCCCCTTCCTGTCCTGGCCAATTTTCATCTTTCTGCACTGTTACCCTTTGAATGACAATTGTGCGGTCATGCCACATTGTACCCATCTTAAATTTATATCAGTTTTTTCAGACAAATAGAGCTTTCTTTGGGTGGTATTGACTTGCTGCTGTGTGTTTTACTTTTTGCTCGATAAACCACAAAATAGCTCATAATGAATAAAAGTCTGTTTATATTATAACATTTGGTAAACTGGTAATTTAGCAACACTGATGTGCGTTGATGAGGCAGCACTGGTGGGTGGCACTGCTGGCCACAGGTGGGCGGAACTGTTGGGTGGCACTGGTGGGCACTGATCATCGGGGCCGACCCCTGCTTTGATAACTGCTGGTTCTCGGCAGTACTTTCCACACATTCTGACAGCGTGATGAAAGTGCAGCCAAGACCCGGCAAATGCATTTCCCGGTGACCAGCGTGTCATTGGACATGGCTGATCACATGGTAAAAAGCCGCTGTGATTGGCCTTTACCACATCACGTGATCAGCTGTGTCCTTAGGACACAGCAATCACGGAGAGCGCGTTCTGCCAGGATGTCATATGACACCCTCCCAGAGCTGCCTGGATGCAGTGTAGCGTTATTCGGCTATCTGCGGTCGCCAAATAGGAAACCAGCTAGGCCTTCATGGCTAATCTTTGAATATCTGGACATGTATACTGCGTATAATGCATTACATTCTACAATGTGTTGGTGTACATGGTATTACAGTGTGCAATGCGTTGCTGGATTCTGCATGACAGTGGACAGCGTATCACAGTGTGCAATGCGTAGCTCCATCCTGCATGACAGTGTACAGTGCATTACAGTCTACAATGTGTGGGTGTACACGGTATCACAGTGTGCAATGCGTAGCTCTATCCTGCATGACAGTGTACAGTGCATTACAGTCTACAATGTGTGGGTGTACACGGTATCACAGTGTGCAATGCGTTGCTCCATCCTGCATGACAGTGTACAGTGCATTACAGTCTACAATGTGTGGGTGTACACGGTATTACAGTGTATTACAGTGTGCAATGCGTTGTACACTGCAGTGTGCACTAAAGCATTTTACACTCATGCACTGTACACACTAAAGCATTTTACACTCATGCACTGTACACACTAACGCATTTGACATTTTTAGTGTTCAATGCGTTAGTGTGCAATGCCTTGGACAGTACAATACATGTGCATACCCTGAAAAAGGGTCCTGCACATTTTTGGCCCGGATGCGGTGCAATTTGAGGTGTGCAAAATGTTTGTCTCTAATTGCAACGCACACAAATTGCATGTGATTTGCCCAGGAGTGCGGTGTTAGACCACAATGCATGTATGTGAAGCCAGAATAAAAGGATGTGGATTTTGTCTACTTTTACTTGCGCATGTTAACATTATGTAAGTGCATTTTTCTTCTGTTTAACATGCTATAGAAATGCAACATGCATTTGGATGTAGTGTTTTTGTATGTGCATTTTGGAAGTATTCTAAACACACATTGACCCTAGGGCCACACCATATCTTATGCAGGCCATAGATGGGTCGAAAATTGGCCGATTTTTCGGCCGAAAATAAAATCGGCCGATTTTCGGATCGTTAGTGGGCTATTTGTTCGGCCGTTTTTCGGTATTTTGGCAGATTTTTTTTTTCGGTAAAGTTGGAAAAAAAACCGGCCGAATTTGCCGATCGGCCGATTTTCGCGGCAATGACGGGCAAATTGGCCGATTTTTTTACTGATAAAAAATCTGCACATGAGCAGTGACCTGCAAGAGGAAGACAAAAAGAAGAAAAAGAAGAAGAGGATGATGATGAAGAAGAAGAAGAAGAGGATAATGATGATGAAGAAGAAGAAGAGGATGAAGATGATGAAGAAGAAGAGGATGAAGATGATGAAGAAGAGGATGAAGATGATGAAGAAGAGGATGATGATGAAGAAGAAGAAGAGGATGATGATGATGAAGAAGAAGAAGAGGATGATGATGAAAAAGAAGAAGAGGATGATGATGAAGAAGAAGAGGATGATGATGAAGAAGAAGAAGAGGATGATGATGATGAAGAAGAAGAAGGATGAAAAATGAGAGGAATTCCAGTATGGCAAAAAGTGTCCCTGCAGAGGGCTCCGCTATTTCTTTGACAGTTCCTGACATTTACAGCGGTTGCAACATTGTATCTATTTGTTTCCGAATAAAAACATCTGTATCCTAAATGGATACAAATAGATACATTGTTGCAACCGCTGTAAATGTCAAGGAACTGTCAAAGAAATAGCGGAGCTCTCTGCAGAGACACTTTTTGCCGGCTGTAGACGGGATGAAAATCGGCCGATTTTTTTCTTACCAATGCTGGTAACGTCGGCCGCTTGAACAACCAATTTTTCATTTTTTAAAAGAAAAATCGGCCTTTTTTCTCCCCGTCTATGGCCTGCATAAGCATTAGTGTGCCTGGGGGAGGGGGGGACCTTTGGCCTTTCCAAACACTGTAGATGCTCCAAGAATGTTTCCTTGAACTCTTGAAATGGTTAAAAAGGAAAGACACTCTAGATAGCCTGCACTGAGAATTGACTGTCATGATGACGTGTCAATGATTATTTGCTCTCATTTTTCAGGAGTGGTACTGCTTGCGGTTGAAGCTGGTAGAAATCCACCTTCACGTCCTCCACTCACCTTCACTCGTGGCCAGTGGATATTTTGTGGCCGCAGGCAAGAACTGGCATCGAGGACCTGCATAATGACCCTGGCATGCCAGAGGTGGTTTGGAAGCAGCACAGCAATTTGACCATCCCTTTCCTCTATGTTGGTTTTAGGGGTGCAGAATTGCTTCTTGTTCGTGAACGGACTGTCGCCGGATATCAGAGTCCCCATATTTTCAAGATATGTTTTAGCCATGTTGGCTTATTTTTATGATATTTTCCAAGTCTGTCGCACCTAACCGCACAGTAGTGTGGTGCCATGCGTATTTGTGGCTGTGAATGGGGCTGTTTTTAATAGACGTGTGTAGGTGCAACAACGTTTTCATCATGGTACCTGCGCACATCTACATAGGGCATTGCATTTCTTTGCTGTGCTGGAAAATGTGTGTTCTTGCATGCGTTTCTGCACCACCAATGGTGTGAACAAGTCCTAAGGGCCGGTTCACACTATAGAAACAGTCTAGATGTGTTCCTGATGGGTTTTTTTCATGCCCTTTTGGCATGCATGTTTAGTGTGTTCCAGTACATTTTGAATGCGTTTTGGACATGTTTACATTGCATTTTTATATCCCTTCCACTTATTTTTTTCTATTTTCTTTGTATTCAATGTAGTTAGGGACATGTGCGTTTTAGTACATTCAAGGACGTTTCAATGTGTTCCAGTACAGTTCTGTGCAGAAACAATGCAGCGTGGTCAACTTTGTTTACAGCACCTGCAATGCACTGAAAATGCAAGTGCTGATGTGAACTATGACATTGACAACCATATAACCTTCTTTCTGTGCGTTTGTGATTCCGAAAAAGCAACTGAAACACATGTAGTGTGAACTGGCCCTAAAGGTTATTAGAGGTCAGGGAACGGGACTGACCAGGAATTGTGAATTCAATCAGACTAGTGGTGAGATACAATCAGCAATTGTATAATAATGTGAGATCTGAGCTGTAGCTGATAGAAAATGAGACACATTCACTTGATCAGTAAATAGATAGTTAAAGAGTGGGGCGGTGATCCATAGATTTGCATATGGGACAGGTGATGACGGGGTGGGGGAGGGGGTCAAGTTGTATAAGGAGACAGATTTAAAAGAGAAAAATGTTACAATGAAATATACACGACATGAAACTTGCACATTTCCTAATTGGCAGAAGAGTACATTCATCCACTTTCTAGTCATTAGGCAAAATCATAATTGTTTGATCAATATTCCTGGCACTGACACAACCCAGAAAATTGATCTCCATTTTTTAGGATGTAGCCATGACTGGGATTAGAACCCATGACCCAAGTGCTGTAAGTTCTGAGCTCTAACCACTAAACCACTGTGGGAGACACAGTTTGAGCTATAATGTAGAATAGTTACATTGTTTAAAAATGATAGAGCGAACTGGTCGCTGATATAGACTAGTAAAATGGTATTACACAAGATAAATATAACCACGAACAGTAGTGCATGAACTCGTGAAAGGTCATCCACCCCTGTGACAGTGCACTACACTATTAAGCACCTTTCTGGCTCCTGTGGCTGAGCTAATTCCTCCCCAGGACCATTTGGGCACCCACCCTGATGGATGGATGGATGGATGGATGGAGCTGGATGACTAACCCATAACTGCCAGCATACCGCTGCACCCCCAGATGTGTGATGTGTATAACCCATGCACATTAATACTTTTGTTCTGGTGAGTGTAGACCAGTCCCAAGGGTGGTTTACCTTTCACAAGTTCATGCACTACTGTCCGTCACGGAGAGACCACATGTGCCATTCATAGGCACTCTCTGAGTTGGTACTCTCACACGAAGGACATTCCATTATTCAGGAATGATTCTATGAACTTATTTTAGCACCATTTACAATATTACATCATTGTTGCAATTCTTTGCACTTTTTGGTTTTTACATGCGTTCATTATTGATCACATGCATTTATAGCGCTGCACTTGTCTTTACCATAGAATAGTTACGTGATTAAAGAGAATGAAGATATATAATTATATTGGGAAATTAGAAGTATATAAATTATTTGAGATATAAGTGTGAAAATGTTTAACATTTGAGTACAGAATGTATGACATTCATTAGTAAATGCATTAGTTTCCTGATCATTTTGGAGACACAGCAAGAAAAGAAATAGAAGAAAATAGAAAATTCTAATACAGGTATACTATTTATTACATTCTAAGAATTCTTTTGCCATCATAAGAATGCCAATGTCAATAAAGCCCGCGCTTGTGCGCCATCTAGCGAACATATCCGGTATTGCACCTAAAAAGGTGCCAGTGATAGCAAAGTAGTCAATAGACGCTCGTCAATGAGCTTGCTAGACGCTGGTCAGACGACTGATTGATTGACCGGAGTCTGCCTGAATGGTCAGTCTCTGCTATTACACTCACATCTTAGTGAATCAGGGCCACAGCATCAGTAATACACACCCCTGCTCCTTCCACACAGGAGTTTAACTGACAGCAGCAGGAGCCTATGGTTCCACTGCCCCCAGTTTCTCCAGTGAAAGCAGGAAGTGAAGGGAGAGAAAGAGAGTGCTAGAGTGGTGACATGAAGCCAGGTAAGTGTTTATAGATGGAGTGGAGTAGAACATGTAGTGGGTGTTTTGTACCTTAATGCAGAGAATGTATTAAGATAAAATGTTTAGACTTTAGAACTACTAGTGATGGGAATTGTTAGCGGGAATGGAGGCTGAATTAAAGAAGGGTTAGAGCCCCTGTCAGGTTTCATATTACTGTTGGTGTCTTCCTTTGCCAGTGACATCTTTTATATTGCTGTCATAAGGGCAGAAGTGAGGTTAAATATCCCCAATAGTTTGCAATAACCTCATGATATCTAGAAATGTATGCTTCCAAATGTCCTTTGCATCCCCTGGCATTTTGTTTATCCAAAGGAGACATAAACCAAAGTTAACCACTAATTTTGTTATATAACTTTGAATTCATTATCCCCTGTTTGATAGCAAGCACCTACCATGCTTCGTATTTGGGATGGTGTTGGTGTGAAGGGCTTTGTTTCTTCAAAGCACAGTATTACATGTTTCTACCAAAGTGCTCGACTTTCATCTCTTCACAGAACATAGGGGTTGATTGAAGAGTGCAAAATCTGGTGAAGCTCTGCATGACAGGCAATCAGCTGCTAATTCAGCTTGTTCAGTGAAGCTTTAACAGAAAAACCTGGAAGCTGATCGGTTTCTGTGCAGAGCTGCACCAGATTTTGCACTCTCCAGTTTTAGTAAATCAACCCCATGGTCTCAGCAATATTTTTTGAAGAGCATAGATCTTCACAATTGTACCCCATCCTTCTTTGAAAAAAAAAACTTGTCCAATGTTTTCTTACAGATTTCTGCATTTTCGTAATTTGTAGAAAATGTCATAATTTGTTTTATGATCTTAAAGAGTCCTTGTCACCAGGCCATTCATTTAAAAAATGATTACATACAGTATTATTATTATTATACATGATTTATTTAGCATCAACAGTTTGCGCAGCACTTTACAAAATTAAGGTAGACATTACAATTGTAATACAACTTGGTACAAGGGGAAACAGAGGGCCCTGCTCATTAAAACGTACGATCTAGGAGAAAGAGTTGAGTGATACAAAAGGTAATAGCTGTGGAGGATGAGCTGATGGAAGAAATTAAAAGCAGTTTACTAGTTAGAAGCAGATTAGATTGGGGTAGGGAGTTTCATAGGATGGGGGAAGCTCAGGAGAAATCCTGCAGGCGAGCATGGGAGGAGGTGACACAGGAACTAGAGAGCAGAAAGTCTTGGAAGGATCAAAGAGAGTGGTTTGGTTGATACTTTGAGACCAGGTTGGTGATGTAGCTGGGGGCTGAGTTGTGGATGGCTTTGTAAGTTGTTGTTAGTATTTTGAATTTTGTTCTTTGGGTGAGTGGAAGCCAGTGGAGGGATTGGCAGAGCGGGGTAGCAGACACTGAACAGTTGAACAGGTGGATAAGCCTGACAGCAGCATTCTTGATGGACTGGAGGAGGGATAGCCTATGTAAAGGTAAGCCAATGAGGAGGAAGTTGCGGTAGTTAAGGCAAGAGATAACCAGAGAGTGAGTTAGAAGCTTTGTGGTGTCATTGGTTAAAAAGAGACATATTCTGGAGATGTTGCGGAGGTTGAAGCGGCATGATTTGGACATGGATTGGATGTGGGCCTGAAAGCATAGTTCAGAATCCAGGGTTAACCCTAACACCCTGGCATGCGGGAATGGGTTGATAGTTGTGCTATTGATCTTGACTGAGGAATCAAGGGAAGAGGCACATGAAGGAGGAAATATTCTATGCATGTTATTTACCTGTAAAAGCCTACCTCATGCAGAGATCCTAAAAACCTGAGACTGAAGCTGGGTGGATGTGATATCAACAGCCCCAGTAGACTCAGAACTGTTGCTCAACTAACACTCTCTGGTATTTACCTTCGCTCTTCCCTAGGCAGTTAAATAAAAGGTTATATAAGGAGGTAATGAGAGGGGTGCAGGAGCTGGACCAGCAGACAGATTTTAGACACAGAAGTGAATAGGGCTATGACATAATAAGAGGGAGGGGTTGTGCCTTTTCCTAAATTGTTTAGGAAAGGAAAAACACTGCAAGTAAGCATTTAACATACTTGATTTCTCCATGTTTTAGCAGAATTAGTTAGTGACAGGGTCTCTTTAATTACTGTAGGTTGATGAATGCCTAGGCCTTTAGCCTGCATTCACACCTGAGCAGAGCATATTCCTGGTGATTCTTTTTGGGCTCTCCCATTGAAGGTTATGGAGCCAAAAATGCCCAAATATGCTCTAAAAAATATCATGTACTTTTTGAGTGCAAGGCATAGAGTAAAGTGTGACTGAGTGTACTAGTGTGAACAGGGACAATTATAAAAAGTGGGATTCTGCATGTTGAGCGTAGAGTCAGCCGTAGTCGGATGTAGGGAAATGAGAAGAAAAACATTCAAGTACGAATGAAGGTGTAGCGCTATCCCGGAAGGAACTTCTGTTAATGTTCACAGATTCTTTCACTAATCAGTGCAAGGCAGCCAGGTACACCCTTTTCATTCAACCATGCTGCCTCAGTAAACAGTCTAGGGGTGCTGTTCTTATACTTTTATTGCTGGTGAAACTTGGAGATAAGGTCTGGTAATGAAGCAGAATACCCCAAAAAAGAACAGATTGCCAACAGAGGATACTTTTATCTGGATAGCAGCGCTAGTAATTCCCAAGGGAATGATAATCAGCCAAGACAGTCTATATGTGCACAACTGAAGATCATGCACCCAAAAATGTAGCACAAGTCATGGAAATCTAAGGTAACCCACATTGCAGGGCCTGAAGCCAAAAGAACTTCAGCTCAAGAGAGGAGGCTTTACTCACAGGGTCCCAAAGCATATACAGTCTATAAGCATGACCCCAGTGAAGATCCAGCATCAAGCCCTTGAAGCCCTTGAAGCACACAGATCCATTCCCACACAGGGAAAAAGATCCTTTCCTCTGGGCTCCAGCCTATTTCACTGGAATCTATTCACCATCTGGGCACACCTCACCAGGGATTGGATAGGTCCTACTAAATATTCAGGTCAGGTATTTGAATCATAAAAAAACATAATAAAGTGTGCTGTCCCTTTAAATAATAATCACAATTAATACATATAAATGATCAATTCATAAAAATATTTTCCAATACAATGCTGAATAATCATAAATATAAATACATGAATAAAATATCGTATTTGTGAAAAATCAGTCTATAATATCTTTAAAAATTAGATACATCTCAAAGGTAAAGAGAGTCAACAACAGGTGCAAATATATAATCCACCACACTCTTTGGCTCTTGTGCAAAATCGATAAGTGAATAACACCACCATGGAAGGGATTATGCCACAAAGCTAATCCACCACAAAAAAGGTATTAAGTTCCTTACCAGACCATTAGATCTCCCAGAGATCACAAAATGCCTTGCTGCTCTACAGTCACATGTAGCCCCAGATTCAGCAAAGCACTCCTCTCCCGAATGGGCTTACTGCAAAGAAGGGAATTGATTATTTATACGGATTCATTGTAGTTAATATTTAAAGAGGCAGTTCGCTTTATCATGCTTTTTTATAATTATGTCACCACTGATGTCCAGATAGGTGGAAAGTTGCAGTAGTCTCAGTACCCTTTTATTTATTATTTTTTTTAAATCTAGTTTGTTTAGTGCACGATTGTGTTTTTTGGATTTGAGTCTTCCTGCCTTAATCTCCAAAAGCATCTTCTAGAATCCAGGGGAGGTAATCAAACTCCCAGCCTCGTTGAATGGTGACAAACTACGATACTTATAATTCTCCATAGGCGACACTTTAAAAATGTTTACAGATTGCCTGTTTAGAGTTACAGAGGAGGTCCAATGCTAGAATTATTGCTCTTGCTCTAACGTTCGTGACGATAACTCATGTTTGGTGCAAACACAGTGCACATATGCGTGTGCAACTTACATATGCTTTTGCTTCTGCGCACAAGCACAGAGGAATGGGGGCGCTTTATTTATTTATTTTTTGAGGGATCAACTTTATGTAAGCATTCCTTGTAATATGTTGCGCTCCTAAATACTTCTCAATAAATAATAATTAATCTGAGTCATACACCTGCTGGGGAGGGGCTACGTCATCACTCGGAGAGGAGCTGCACAACACGATAGACAGCAGGTGTATCACTCAGAGGCCAGCAGAGGATTTCCAATGGGATATTGCGTTACTTAAACCTGTGTAATGTGAGTTTAATATTTGGATGGTGGGAATAAAAAGTTTTAAAAGGTAAAGCACTATGTCCTCTATTTCTTCCTGCATGTGGAGTAACACAAGGAGAGGATAATTAGGAGGTCTGGGATAACAAAAGGAGTGTGTAATCCCTGGGGGGATAATCAGTCACCAGAGGATACATCCATTACTCCTAAAGGAAGGATCTCCCTATTTCACCAGCAAAAGTATATGTCTAGCAGGTTCCAGGGAAAGTGAACCGAAAGCATGTATAGCCTAATTGCAGGCATCAAAGGAGGTGAGCGCACATCTTCACTATTTGAAGGATTCACAAAAGTCACAAATTGAAGAACAACAAGCACCAAGTCACTATATATAAACAATTGTTTATTCAATGGGACTATTATTTTGATGATATTTGGATTCATACTAATCACTATTAATTATTTATGAGCATTTGGTTATTTTTATTTATGGGGGATCATCTAAATGCATTTTAGTTGAGGGTTATTAGTTGGTTTACTATTTTTTTATTATATTAAATGAGGGTATTATGAATATAAATGAAATTGAGGGTATGAGTAAGTACATCATGTCACTAATAGATTATTTATGAGCACTTGGTAAAAAAATGTTTTAGAGGAGTATTTCATGTGGAATTATTTTGATATTTATTTGGAGGAGATTGATTAGTTGAAACTATTCATTTAAATATTTTTTGGTATTTATACACTTTTATTAGTTATTTGTATCATAATTTGAATTAATTTAATGGTAATAATTTAATTATTATTTATTGAGAAGTATTTAGGAGCGCAACATATATTTGTAGATATTTCCAACACAGTTGTAGTTATGTGTTTAATGTTTGCGATCCTCTAGTAATTATCACACCTGTGGCTCGCAAGTTACTCTGATTCATCCATTCCTTGTAATAGAAATAAGGGATGACAGGTCCTCTTAATGGAAAGATCGGGTCCACAAGACCCCCAAATCTCTCCTCTACCTTTAAAATAAAAAAAATAAAAAAATGTTTTGATTGGTTTCGCTCCAGTTCTCCAAGATCATAGAGGTGATCAGAGATGATCTGGTCTCTGTTCACCTCTATGGCCAGCCGAGTCAACCGTCGGATTGTTTCCTGGGCTCGCCGGTAAAAGCGTTAAGCCCGAGAACGTTGCTTCTGAAAGTGATCCAGTGGCTAATTTACCGCTCAGACCACTTGCATGAGAAAGACAATTGCTGAATAAAACAAAAAACTGAGGTTATGGCTTCAGCATGGCAAAATTTACAAATTTACAAAGTTCCTGCTAAATTCCAACTAGATATAAAAGTTAAAACTGTATTGAGTTAGTGCATAACAAATATTTGTAAATTTTAAATTGCACCTTTTTGTGAAATTGTGAAAACTGAAGGTGCACAAAACTGTAAATAGGCACAATTTACTCTAAAAGTCTGAGGTTATCATTTTTCCCTAACAGCTTTTAGAGTTTGTATAAAACCATATGTTTTCTGAAAGCAAAGGACCTATAGAATAAAAAAAAAGCTACTGATTTTTTTAGGCCCCACAATAATTGTGCAAATGTTCATCAAATCGCTGTAAAAATACACTAAAATCATTATTAGTGCATACAAACACAAAATAACTGAAAGTCATCCGAAATTGCTATTAAGGTCTCGTGCACATGGGTGTACTAAAGTGTATGTCCGTGGAGGACCATGTTTACTCACATGGGGATACCCAGGTGTTCCGTGCCAATTGAATGACAAAATTCAAGTCAATTGAAAAGCAGCAACTGCATGGGCACAGCCAGTGCTCCCAATCTGACATCCGTGTAGGTGTGGGTGCACAACCCCAAATGTAGGAAGTGTGAGCTCAGGAACTTGCACTCAGTCACCCATGGATGTCAATTTGGGAGCAGCGACTGTATTTGAGTAGCTATATCCCAAATTACATCAATGGGACTGCCTGCACAGGGATCCACGGAACATCTGTGCATCCCTGTGCAGGTAAACACGGCCTTGCAGGGGCATATGCTGTAGTATGTCCTGCATTAACAAGGCCTTATTATGTTGTTGGGTTTTTTATTTCTTTCTTGTTTAATGTGATTTTTTTTTATTTATTTAATTTACAATTTTATTTTTTAATATTTTGTGCTTTTTATTTGGGGGGGAGGGGGGTTGATGAGATATCAGAAGTTTAAGCAAGCCCCTGATGTCTCTTTTTTGAGACAGAGTTAAGGACTAAAGAGAGTTCCTTTCTCTGCAGCCTGAGCTGCACTGTGCATGAATGAATGGGAGTCTGTATAGAGACCCCTATGCATTCACAAAACTGCGCTATAGTAAACAGTGTTTACTATACTTCAGTGATGAATGGATCACTACGGATTGCTCACTATAGCCATTCAAGGAAAAGAATGGGACTGGTAAACACATGTTTACCAGCCCTCCCCTTCCCCCTGCTCTCTATCCTGATGACAGCTTCCCCATGTGCTCCATCAGTAGCTTCAGGCGGCCTGAGAGGGAGGAGGGAGAGCAGGCCTGCAGGGGACAGATGCTGAAGGATCATGGATCGGTGGAGCCCCAGGGGACAAATTGCTGGATCCGTGGGATCGGTGGAGCCACAACTATTGGGGGGGGAGAATATATATATATTTAAAAAGCTCCTGTGGCTGCCCTGCAGTACCTGAAGCTGATGGCTGCAGGGTAGCCAAAGGAGATCGGATCGGTAGATGGGGGTGATCAAGGCAGGAGACAAAAGAGGCAGCATGGCAGCAGCATTGGCGGCACACGTGGGGGGTGTCACATTTTAGCTGTATAGCTTTGATCAGCGGATTGTTAGCCACTAATCAGAGCTATCTGTTTGTTCATCAGAGTGTGCTTAACAATTCTGCTATATGTTCATGGACACTGAAGTGACTATGAGCTTATAGCATAGGAGGAATGCAGGTCCATATGGCATACAGACCTGGCCTGCTTGAAGCAGTGCTGTAGGTCCCTATGCCATAAGGACCTGGCAGTGAAAGTGTTAAAGGTTCAATTTGTTGTTTTTTTTTTTAAAACAATACACATGTTATACTTACCAATGGTTTTGCACAGAGCAGACTTAATCCTCCACTTCTCGGGTCTCCCACTGTGCTCCTGGCTCCTCCCCCACCAAATACCCCCATAGGAAGCCGCTTCCCATAGGGGCTCTTGTGTAGGCTCACTCCTGAGCACGCTGTTTGCATCTATCTAGACACACAGCCTGGCTCAGCCCTGCCACTCTCTGCTCATAGGTTTTGACTGACAGCAGTGGAGGCCAATGGCTCCCGCTGCTCTCAGCCAAACCTATGAGAGCCGGGAGAGGAGAGAAGAGCCGCTGCAGAGTGCACAGCAATGGACCAAGATTTGGCTCAGGTGAGTATTTAGGGGGGTTGCGAGGGGGATTGCACTTAAGAGGTCTTTTACCTTAATGCATTGAATGCATTGAGGTAAAAAAAAATTTTACCTTTACAACCACTTTAAAGATTAAAGATGCCCTTTAAAGCAATTATTACAGTTTTATTTTCTTAGAGTTTGTATATCTCTGTATTGCTTGTTACTTTTATGTTTTGTGTAAAATGCCTCAGAATATAGAACAAGGTACAGGGTCAATGACATAACTGTCTGGAAATGGCCTATACAATACAAAGTATAGCTCTTATTCATGCCTAAAATAATAGTCTATAAAGTAAAAAAAATGTCCTGCATATTTACCTGTCTATGCAGTTATTTTACATGTAATTGCTGACAGTCTGGTTATGTTAGTTTTTTTGCAGTGTTTTGTTATGGTGAGACTACCGGTTTTCCATTATTTAAGCTTGAGCACAGGTTTTGTGACATACCGTACTGCTTATGGATGCAAATGAATAAGAAACAACATTTTCAAAAGCAGTACTTTAGTCATTTTTCCATATCCCTAAAGTACAGAAATATTTTTCTAGTAAAATTAATTAGGCTCCTTTTATCCCTTCTGTACATTTATTTGAAGGTAGGTTTGAAATGTGTTTTCACTGCTCAATAAGTTGTACATCATAATCTGTCTTGTTCTCCTGGAAAAACCTTTTATATGTATTTTTTCCTATAGTGTAGAAAAGTGTTGCTGTCTAAAATTTGTGCTAAAGAATAAAAAAATAATACAAATAATAAAAAATAAGTATAATGTAAATAAATATAGCCATAAATACATACATATTCCCAAGTAAAAGAAGCACTACAAAATGTAAAAAAAGTTAAACATTAAATACATTAGTATAGTCTGTGATGTGCTTGTACAATTAGCTTTTGTTCATGTGACTTTGAAAAGGGCAGCTGATTACACTGTGCAAATATACCCAGATATGCTAATAAGTCTTATCTGTGGCATGTGTTCATTTGTCAGTGTTGTTGGTGTTGTCAGAAAGTTAAAAATGGAAACCAAATCTTTTCTTCTCTCCTTTATAGCAAAATCAATCCCAAATAAGGTGATTGGGTTAGGGCTGTGGATTTGGTAGTTGAACCAAGTCCAAGTCTCTGCTTGGAAAGGATGCAAGTGAAAATCTTGTGGTGTCTCAGGGGACTAAAGCATCCAATGATGTTCTTTGTAAGTTTAAAGCTGCCGGTAGAGTATCCTCCTTCAGTTGTGCTCTGCTCAGTTGAAAGAACCTTCTCCTGCATCAGGTCCTCATTGTTTCATCTCTGGAGCCAGCCTACTCACTAGTCAACCAGGATGGAAGCTATTAAGAAGAAGATGCAGATGCTGAAGCTGGATAAGGAGAATGCCATAGACAGAGCAGAGCAAGCTGAAGCAGATAAAAAGGCAGCTGAGGACAAGTGCAAACAGGTATCTTTTTGACAGGGAAATAGATAACCACTGACAGCAGATATGTTTATCAACAACTGTTGTAGTACTTCAAACCCTTTAAACCTATCAAAATGTACAAGTCAGTCATCAATTGCCTTGTTTTTATAAGATGCTAAAGTTTTAGTGCTTTTTAGTGCATAAGGCAGCTGAGCATACAAGTGTGACCAGGGACAATGAGAACGAGATCTTGCATGTTAAGCATAGTCAGGGGTAGGGAATTGAACAGAATGTAAATGGGGGCTCACTTTTTTGTATTTTTTTCTTTATCCCCTCATGCAACAGACATGAACATTTTGGTTACTCTACTAACTCACCAAAACTCTATTCATTGATCTGAGCTTATACGATATCTAAAGTAGGGGACTAAAAAAGACTGACTGTAGTCACCCACCAAGCAAGGTGTTTAGTATGAATCTGGAAAATGCAGGCAGTTATAAACAATACATGAAGATTTTTTGTATTCGGAGCATATTATTATTATTTTTAAGACCAATTCTGTACAACTGTAAAAAAATAAAATCACATTCTCACCTGTAAAGGCATGAGTAAGATATATATGCTTTGGAGCTCTAATTTCGTAAATAGAAAACATTACAAATACCTTTAGCATTTTCATGACATTCCATCCTGAATTAGATCTTTATTATCGCTCCCCTCAAGTTCTGCTGAAAGAAAATGAGCTGACACCAGAATTATTACTGGAAAGCAGCCTTTTTCTTTGGGCTTTAAAGAAAATATCCCCATGTGTAGTTAATATATATGCACATATGCCGGTTAAAAAGTGTGTAACAAGACACATAATGCCTAAAGAATGTCTGGACTTTGCTGCACATAAAAAGTAAAGTAACAGTGTGGAGCAATGGAATTTCATTTTAACTCTTTTCTGCCCATTACTTATTTTTCCAAGATTTCTTGAGTTTACCTATGCATAGCAAGTGATCCTGCTTACTTTTTTTTGTCTGATTGTAGATTACATTATTTAGTTTATACCTATTTGACAATGAAATAGCAAATTCCCTTCCTTATCTGGTATGAAATTTCAGACAAGAGCTAAATGTTGATTCTAGGCCAAGTGTTCAAATCTCTGCAATGCGATCCAACCAACTGAAAGAATTCCATATAAAACAGAGGATGTGGTGGATTGATTCTACTGCTGCACAGATGTGCCCTTTTCTGAACCTGAAGATTAAGATAGACAACCCTAATCTATTTTTGCTACAAAACATCAGTGCCAGTCTTTTGTTTTAAAAAAAATCTCTATTTAGACTGAAAACAGAGTTATTAATCTTCTGTAAGAAAACTAAAACCGGGAAGACAAAATATGATAGATACCTTTCTGAATGTTCAAGCTCTGGCAGGGTAACCATATTTTCTATTCTGTGCTTTGTGTTACTACAGGATTTACAAAATACTGTCATTTTCTAAATGTTCAACAAAAGTTCAGTTTTCGCAAAGTCCGTTCCGTTCACTATAGGTTCTGTGAACAGATCCCATGCTAAATTTGAGCTGAACGGGATGAATGTCAGTTTTCTGATATCCATGCCTGTTCAATTTGTGTCCAGTTGTCCAGGGGACCTGTGACAGCTCTATGGGTGGTCATATGTAAATGGCCTCTGCTGTCCATTTACATCAGGCTACCTCGGATTTATCACATTTAGGTAAGCAAGTTCTTTTTTTTTTTTTTGGGCCTGGACGAACTTGGTGCTATACTGGACACAAGTCCGTTTACATCCTCCTGTCCAAAGGGCTGCATAAAGCTTCCAATCAGGTCCACCTAAAAAACTGACAGGTGCACCTGATTAGAATGCCCGTGTGAAAGGGCCCTTAAGCCAGCTATAGGCAGTTCGAATCATTTTGGGCAGGCTGAAAATCCGGCAGGCTGGTTGTACCCAAGTTGATTGATAGATCAACTTAGGTACAACCAGCCTGCCGGATTTTACATGCAATTATTGCTAGCAGCTATTATAGCCGCTAGCAGTAATCACTGTGTTCTCTCTGCAGAGATGCCATCAACAATAGCTCCACGGGAGGGATTCCCCCATCAATACTGACTGGGGTTTATTTACTAAAGCTGGTTCACACAGAATCTGGTGCACTTGTGCATGGTAGCCCATCAGCTTCTAACCTCAGTTTGTTCAATTTAGCTTTAGCAATAAAACCTGGAAGCTGATTGGTTTCTATGCAGAAGTGCACAAGATTCTGAGTGAACCAGCTTTTGTAAATAAAGCCCACTGTGTTGATGGGGGAATCAAGCGATTTTCCTTCCTGAAACCCATGGATGCAGAAAAGAAAATTGCTCGATCTATGGCCAGCTTTAGAGTACTTACCTGACTTATTAAAGGGAAGTGGTGGGGGGTTGTACCTTCTAAATTAGTTCCCATTCTATAAGTAGAATTTTTAAAGCTTTCTAAGCTGGCCATACATGGGTCAGTTTTTTGTTCATCCAGCGGCTGAATGAAAAAAAACTGAACTGATTCCTCCATCCACACATTCAAGGTGGATGCATGAATCTTCCCTGCTGTGTCATTGTATTCTGACAATGGGACTCCCTCGCCTTCAGAATACACTGACCAGCGCTGCAGCCCATTGACTGCATGTGCTGATCAAAGCCAAATTTTCCAATAAGCCTGTTTATAAGAAGTCAATTGTTAGATTGAGTTCTCAGAACAAGAACAGACATTCATGGCTCAAAATCTGGTCAGTCTCTGACCAGAGGGTGGGTTTAATATCACAAAAAGGTGGTATGGGGCTTGCCAGGAGGGCAACCAGAAAGCTGTGGAGCTAATGGCAGGTAGAGATAATATGAGAATGAGAAAAATCACCTGGATGTACCTAGTGTAAATAGTAGCTCCAAGTATGGTTTTCCCCACCGATTCTCCCTAAAGTGGAACTTGCATTACAATCAACAATAAACATGAATCTTCAAGACCCAAGGCAGCATTACAGAATTATTTAGGGTAAGAAAAGTACCTGTTTCTTGCTATGAATAAAAATCTGCTGCTCCCAAGCTCCCTGCCAAGGCCATGAAGATCACACAGAGTTTGGCTTCAAATTATTACTGTGCAGTCATTTGTTTTCAAACAACTGTCAGATTAGTAGACCTAAAAGACTGCCCTATGGTCATAAAAAATTATATTTCAAAGGCTTTTAGTTCAGCAACGCATATTGATGTTGAAGTATGGATAGTAGACATAGTTTTCCACAGTAAAGAATATCCCTTATTGCTGTGGATCATACTACAGCTGTGCAGAATGGCTAGCTATCTTTGTGCAAGGATGTCCAGCAAGTTAAGTCATCCAGCTAATTTTTGCCACACATAATCATGAGAACAATAGCCGGAATTAACTGACCACAAAGTAGAATCTGAACAGCATTATGCTGGAGCCTTAAATAGATTTAGTGACATTAAAAACTGAGATCACTCCTGGCTTTAATATATAATGGATTAGTAATTTTGTATGCATTGGGGTGAACTGGATTTACCAGTTGTTGAGTCTAAAGAGCAATTCCATTTAAGTGTAGCAAAATGTTTAGACTATTCATTACTAAACTGAATATAGCAAAATGTCAGAGAAAGGATTATCCATTATACCCTATATTATGTATTTAAGCTCCACTTTATGGAGCTGCTATTTATATGACACATAACGATGGATTACAGAGGCCAAACAACTGCACAGTTATAGGCTTATCTGTCTATTTATCAGTTTGTCTATTTTTTTGTTTACCTTGTATAGTACTTAATGTAGAGGTCACAGTAGGAGACTGCAAATCAGCAGATGCAGATACATTGGTAAAATTCACACGATAATGAGAATTCTAATCACTGGCCTGCATCCACCATATTCATTCACTTAAATGAAAAGTACAGATTTTTGCATGAGTTAAAAAAATCACATGATTTTGAATCCGCATTTGTGCCTGATTCAAGAGTTGTGTACGTTCTGCCTACATAGAGTGTTGTGTAAAAGTAAGTACAACCCATTAAAACTGTAGACTTTTTCAACATATTTGAATAGGCAAACATTAGGTTTTAATTTAAACAACGCATACAGATAACAGTAATATACTTGAAAAGAACACAAGAAAAATGCATTTCAGTCATTTATTCAGCAAAAATATCAAAAGATGTAATAGTGCACTGTGGAAAATGTATGTACGTCCTCAGATGCGGAAACAGGTATTGTCCCTTTTAGGATAAATTACTTCTTGTAGGCATTTTGCATAACTACCCATCAGTCTCTGACATAGACTAGGTGAAACATTTGACCACTTCTCCATGTAAAATTCATCCCTTTGCAAGATGTTTGTGAGTTTCCTTGCATAAACTGTCCATTTCAAATGCCCCCAAATTTCAATGGAATTCCAACCAGAGTTTTGACTAGGCCAGTTCCTAATCCTCCATTTCTTCTTTTTGTTCACCTTCGGTTTTTGCACAGATGGCTTTACAGTCTTATCAGGCATACTTTGATATGATGCAGAATTCATAGTATACTCAATGACTGCAAGCTACCCATGGATGCAGTAAAGCCCCAAACCATAACATTTCCATCATCATGTTTCACAGTTGGTATGAAGTTCTTCTCCTGAAATGCTGCCTTTAGATTGTAACAAACATATCTGTGTCTACTATGGACAAAAACTCTATATTTGATTCTATAGTCACAGCATACTGTTCCAAAAGGCCTGGTCTTTGGCCTACTTATACATTCAATGGCAAACTCTAGTCTTGCTTTAGCACTATTTTTGAACATCAAAGGCTTTTCCTGGCACATCTCCTATTTATGTTAAATAGGTAAATCTCTTTTTGATTGTAAATGTATGCACTTTGAAATCAAAGGGTTACAAAACTTTCCTACAGATACCATAAGGACATTTTGGAGATCTTGGAGATTGCTTTAGCATTAAATGGTCAGATTTTGATCTGAATTTGGTGGGCTGGCAAGTCTTGAACAGATGCTGTTTGAAATCCACTCCACTTGCAGGTTATATTACCTACAGTGGAATAAATGATTTCCAATAATTTGGCATTATTTAAATCACTTGCCAGACTCAAAGGGATCCACAACATTCTTCCTTACAACCTCAGAGAACTCTATCGATCTTGGCATCATGACACTACACATGAATTTGGTGGGCTGGCAAGTCTTGAACAGATGCTGTTTGAAATCCACTCCACTTGCAGGTTATATTACCTACAGTGGAATAAATGATTTCCAATAATTTGGCATTATTTAAATCACTTGCCAGACTCAAAGGGATCCACAACATTCTTCCTTACAACCTCAGAGAACTCTATCGATCTTGGCATCATGACACTACACATGAATTTGGTGGGCTGGCAAGTCTTGAACAGATGCTGTTTGAAATCCACTCCACTTGCAGGTTATATTACCTACAGTGGAATAAATGATTTCCAATAATTTGGCATTATTTAAATCACTTGCCAGACTCAAAGGGATCCACAACATTCTTCCTTACAACCTCAGAGAACTCTATCGATCTTGGCATCATGACACTACACATGTTATTAGCAAGAGAACACCAGTCTCTAGATATCCAAAGTTTAAATAAGACAAGGGCCACCTACATACTCAATAAGGAGGTTAAAATCATTGACCCCTAATATTGAACATCTGCTTCTAATTTCATGGATTTGAAGAAAGGTGTATTCACTTTTTCCACAAAACAAATCTACATTTTTGTTCATTTACATTATGTAAATACATAAATTATGAGAATGCATACACCATGTCAGTTTTGTTTGCGATGTGTTCAAGTGTATGAACTTTATCTGTAGGCACTGTTTGAATAAAATCTAATGTTCATTTGCTGAAATATGTTGAAGAAAGTAATCAGTTTCCAAGAGGTGTACTTACTTTTTCATCTGACCGTAGATTGTGGTTGTACATTTTTCCATGCAAACTGGGCTGTGTGCACGCACTTTCATGTACTGCTGATGAAATACCAGAAAACATGCAAAATAAAGTAAATGAGACTGATATATAAAAGAAGTAAATATGTTCACACAAAAAAGAGTAAGGAAGAATGCATTTTTGAAATTATCAATTATGTACAGATTAAATAAATAGATAAGAAAATCACTTAACACATGATTGGACAATTGATGTGAATCTTTACTTTTTTGGCAGTGAAGATTCTCAACCCATTTAGCAAATCAGTCTAAGTGCCCTGGAGGGTGTTTGCTGTCATGTAATTGATACATCTGGACACAATAGCTGTCAAAAGCCATCATAAGTACAGGTATTCAGCATTACGAAGCAAATGAAACACAACATACAATAGAATAGAAATATATGTAAACTTTATTTGGGATTTCAACAATATTATAGACAATAAGAGGGTTATTTACTAAAACTGGAGAGTGCAAAATCTGGTGCAACTCTGCATAGAAACCAACCAACTTCCAGGTTTTATTGCCAAAGCTTAATGCACCAGTTTTAGTAAATCTTCTCCTACCCTTAGCATTTTCTGAAAGCAAAGTATAACCACAAATAAGATGTATTCATCCCTAATACTGTAATTAAAGTTTTTTTTTCTTTCTTTTTTTCTTATTTTATTTTTAATAAGGTGATTATTTTAAGTCAGTCTATCATCTTGTCACATGCTGAGGCATTGGTCACATGGTTTCTACATTTGCAGATGATCTTGGGGGCACCAGCATCAGGAGTCCACCCCTGGATCCCCCCCGTAGAAACTTCATCACCATTACTTTAATGTTGTATGAGCAACAATGCACTGGATTTGTGCAAGATTCACATTATTAGATAAAAAGTTACAGCTGTGTTGGGAACATTTTGTACAAGCTTTCTAAAACTGTAACTGTTACTGTTGATACCAGGTGGAAGATGAGCTGGTGGCACTGCAGAAGAAACTGAAGGGAACAGAAGATGAACTTGATAAATACTCTGAAGCATTAAAAGATGCCCAGGAGAAATTGGAGCAAGCAGAGAAAAAGGCCACAGATGTAAGTGCATATCAAAATAGTAACAAATCTGTGTTGCCAGAAAAATATCAATTCTTCTTGGGTTACGTGTGTATAAACTTTCTTAGGTAGAGATACACATAGAAAATATGAACTAAGCGGAGCTTTGCTGGAAGGAGTAAAGGTCACAGGTACTTGGTGCAGTTTCAGGGAACAAAAACATGGTCCTCTCTTTAAAAACATACAACCTTTCCAGGGTCAGATTTCTCAATAGGCACTGTAGGCATGTGCCTACAGGCACCCTTCCTAGAGGGGCACCCATCTGTACGATCATGGGATGATCCCCCATTTGCTGGGATTTCTTCAGGTAAAAATGCTGGACTCGGTCCGGCATATCTGCTACCCCAGTGGCGAGTGGCAGTGGCAGCGGCTGTGCTGCTGGTGGGAGGACGTTTTGTGTAAAATCCAATTCCTGCATGAGAAGTCAGTGCAGCCGTAGTCTGCAGAGTAAGCAGGCAAGCGGAGAGCCAGCCACCTATTCCGATGCAACCGCTCTAGTTCCGGCTGCAGGTCCCTTACAGTAGGCGGCGGAGTGATACAGCTGCACTCCAACTGCCCTCTGGTGTCTCTCCCGCCTTCATAGGACAGGAGCGGAGGACAGTGGCAAGCCGGTGCAAGCAGGTGAACAGACTGTTAAAAATAAAAATGATAATATACAAAAGGCAACAATTTATGAACAAACAGTTGGCCCAAAGAGACTCAATCTCAACTTCCAACATTAGGAGCCACAAGTGATGCTCTGAGTTAAGAGTGCATCATGTGAGTTTGAGCTGCCAGAAGTGACGGAGCCTGGAGCTGAGGTATGTGTTTTTTTTTTTGCATAAATGGTTTGTTTTAAATGCTTTTTTAAAGCCAGTTCTCTTGGGGAAGGGGGGGGGGGCAGTGGGCTGTAAAAAAAAGGGCCTTCATATGCTGCGCTGTACTGTAAAAATACATTTTATATATATACAGTGCCTTGAAGAAGTTTTCATACCCCTTGAAATTTCCCCCATTTTTTCAGATTACAACCAAAAACGTAGATGTATTTTATTGTGCTTTTACAGTATGTGATAGACCAACACAAAATGGCACATAATTGTGAAGTGGAAGGAAAATGCTAAATGGTTTTCAAAATTCTTTACAAATAAATATCCCAAAAGTGTGGTGTGCATTTGTATTCAGCCCCCTTTACTCTGATACCCCTGAATAGGCATCGTAAAATATTACAAAGAGAAGCATGGTGGATCCACAGGTTGCAGACCAGATCACCTTTGGGGTTAAACCTAAGGTGGGATGTCAATCGGCATCTGGATTGAGCTTCCACTTTATTTGCTCCTTAAGTCTTCAGATATATATGTGAATTATTACTTTTATAACTTCCAAATGCCAGTATGTTTTATATTTTGATTTTATATATATTTGTGTATGTTTTTCTCTGAGGTTATATGATTATTGTGAGTCATTATGTTCACTGTGTGTGGACAGTGGTGTACGTTAGTTCAGCCCGTCCCCTGCATCTACAGGTGTAGTTATTTGATCCAATTATAGATGGCGGGTTGGGCAGCTGTGGTCCACTCTATATAATGGTTTTGTTATTTTTTATATAACTAGCTATGAATAAGTTCTGTTTTTAGACTGAAACGTGTTAGCGTAAGTTTGCCATGGAATATTTTTACTCCTTTATGCAATACAGAAGATTTTTGTTTTCACCTGTTGCCAACATTTTTGGAATTGGACTTGTACTTATAAGCAGATGGAGGCTGTTAGTCGGGCACAGTGAGCTTATATGCTTTAATACATTTGACAGGTAGTGTAGCAAACTTGCTCATCAGAGTTGGACGCGGAGTTCCCCTTTTCCTTTGTCTTTTCTTTTTATTTGAGGTATTCCTCGATCATTCACTCCCTACCCCCTCCCTTCCTGAGTGACAGATGGTGGGAGGGGGGGTCAACCACAGGGTAAGGCATCCCTAGTTTGGTGCCGAGCAGTCTGCGAAAGTGTAACCTTTCTCACCCATCATAAAACAGATAAGGCAGCTTCTCCCAGGACTTGAAAGAAGTTGGAACCTCATAAAACTGACCAGCAGTTAATTGAACATGCCTCAGGTCAACTGTATGTTTCATATCATGGAGTATGAAGCTGTTAGTTTTAATTAAGAGTCCACTGACATCCTGCCCAAAATATTGTATTGGGCAGACTCAGAGCCACCCCCCCCCCCCTTGCAGAGGGATTTTAAAAAGGACAGGCTGAAAGCCTGGAGGCTAAGCTTAACACATCTCCTAAGCTTAACATCGAACGAGGAGATCAAAGAACCTTCCTGCTCTGCACTTGGATCTACAAACCAAGGCATGCTGGCAAGTAACCTAACCCTTTAACTTCCTTCCTATTATCTCTTTGCTGTATCTTTATATACATATATATATATTTTGTGACATCTCTTTGTAAATATTTTATTGCACCTGTTTGACTCTTTTAGTAATAAATCTCTCTTTCTGAAAGTGTTAGACTGTTTTTAAGCGCTTACTTGCAATTCACGAATTCCTGCCTCTGAAGAGACGCTACTGTGTTTGTTTAATCCTCTGCCCAAACGGCCTGCGGTGACCGTATTGGAAGGGCAACTTTTCAATCATTATAGTCTATATTTGATAACGGGAGTTTCCCAGTCTCCTACAAAAGTGGTGGTGGCAGTAGAGGGTTAGTTGCATAATTAACCCGACCCAGTAACAAGCGCATTCAGGCTGCAGGCACCGATTGTAGCCGAATAGCTGGACAATCGCTGTGCAGGGTGCAGCTGGGTGTGACCTTGTTACGCGCATCACACTGCGGTTTTAGATCGGCCGGTCCTTTGTTCACGAGTTTGGCGAGAAGGTCTGGGGTCTGACGTCATGGGCGTGACATATTACTGTTAGTCGCGGTCGTGTGATTGTCGCATGTTGGTGGCGGCGACCGTGCGATCGTGACAGGTAGTAGCAACTCACTTCTGTTTGGATTTGCCCATGAGCCAATACTTTGCAGAACCACTTTTCACTGCAATTACAGCTGCAAGTCTTTTTGGGTATGTCTCTACCAGCTTTGCACATCTAGAAAGTGAAATGTTTGCCCATTCTTCTTCGCAAAATAGCTCAAGCTCTGTCAGATTGGATGGAGAGCGTCTGTGAACAGCACTTTTCAAGTCTTGCCACAAGGGGCGGACTGACCATTTGGAAACTCGGGCACTGCCCGAGGGCCCAGGGTCAGTAGGGGGCCTCATGAGATGCCCCTGGTACCTTTTTCATAGGTTTTTTTGTTTGGGCAAGGACACAGGGGCCCCATGATCCCCTATTGCCCAGGGGCCCCATGAGTTGTCAGTCCGCCCCTGCTTGCCACAGATTCTCAATTGGATTTAGGTCTGGACTTTGAATGGGCCATTCTACACATGAATATGCTTTGATCTAAACCAGGGGTCTCTAAACTATGGCCCTCCAGCTATTGAAGTACTACAAGTCCCATTGTGTCTCTGCCTCTGGGAGTCTTGCTTGTGGCTGTCAGAGTCTTGCAAGGCCTCATGGGACCTGCAGCTCCTCAACACCTGGAGGGCCATAGTTTGGAGACCCTTGATCTTAACCATTTCATTGTAGCTCTGGCTGTATGTTTAGAGTCGTTGTCCTGCTGGAAGGTGAACCTCTACCCCAGTCTCAAGTCTTTTGCAGACTCTAACAGGTTTTCTTCTAAGAGTGCCCTGTATTTGGCTCCATCCATCTTCCCATCAACTCTGATCAGCTTCTCTGTCCCTGCTGAAGAAAAGCATCCCCAAAACATGATGCTGCCACCACCATACGTCATGGTGGGGATCTTGTGGTCAGGGTGATGTGCAGTGTTTTCCATCACACATAGCATTTTGCTTTTAAGCCAGAAAGTTCAATATTGGTCTCATCTGACCAGAGCACCTGCTTCCACGTTTGCTGTGTCCCCCACATGGCTTCTCGCAAACTGCAAATGGGACTTCCTTTGGCTTTCTTTCAACAATGGCTTTCTTCTTGCCACTCTTCCATAAAGGTCAGATTTGTGGAGTGCACAACTAATCGTTGTCCTCTGGACAGATTCTCCCACCTGCACTGTGGCTCTCTACAGCTCCTCAAGAGTTACCATGGGCCTCTGGGCTGTTTCAATGATTAATGCTCTCCTTTCCAGGCCAGTCAGTTTAGACGGACGGCCATGTCTTGGTAGATTAGAAGTTATGCCATACTCTTTCCATTTTGGAATGATGGATTGGACATTGCTCCATGAGACATTCGAGCTTGGGATATTTTTTTTATAACCTAACCCTGCTTCAAACTTCTCCACAATTTTATCCCTGACCTGTCTGGTGTGTTCCTTTGCCTTCATGATGCTGTTTGTTCACTAATGTTCTCTAACAAATCTCCGAGGGCTTCATAGAACAGCTGTATTTATACTGAGATTAAATTATACACAGGTGAACTCTATTTACGAATTAGGTGACTTCTGAAGGCAATTGGTTCCACTAGATTTTAGATAGGGGTATCAGAGTAAAGGGGGCTGAATACAAATGCATGCCACAGTTTCAGATATTTATTTGTAAAATATTTTGAAAACCATTTATCATTTTCCTTCCACATCACAATTATGTGCCACTTTGTGTTGGTCTATCACATAAAATCCCAATAAAATACATTGACATAACAAAATGTGGGAAAGTTTAGGGGGTATGAATATTTTTCAAGGCACTGTGTGTGTGTGTGTGTGTGTGTGTGTGTGTGTGTATAAACATTTTTTTTTTTACAGCCCACTGCCCCCCTCTTCTTCAACAAAAAAAGCCATTTGAAAACAAACTGCTTGCCCCCAAAAAGTAAATGACCTTAGCCATACATACACTTTAGGTTGATTTTTAACTGATATTTTTATTTGTTCTTACATATGTTAAAAAAGGCTTTGATATCTGATCACTTGATCTCTGGAAGGTTTTACCCCCTTCATGACCAGGCCATTTTTGGCTATTCAGCACTGTGCAACTGGCAATGTACACACACACACACACACATGTGTGTTTGAGCTTTGGTTTGGGGTGCACACCCTAATGCAATAGGCTGTGCACACTATGATTGTTGTATATTAACTATACTGTATATATTAATAAAGTGCATTATAATGTGCTTGACTTTATATATATATATGGTGCATACATTTGTGTTGTGGCTGTGGGTTGCTACCTGCTGTAGTCTTGCTGATGATTCATACAAAGGCACAGCAACACATGACTTGGGAGGGGGGCTTCAGTATTTTCTGCCTATAGGTTCCTGAGATGTAAATCTGGCCCTGACCCTTTCAAAAAATGTAGTATGGTTTTATTTTTAAGAAATCTATCCAAAAAAAGACTAAAATATTCTATATATTTATACTAATAACTCTTTCAATATAATCTACAAAAATTACTATAAAATTACTAAAGCCTCAACAACCAATAAGAGTGGTAGAAAGGGATGAGATGGAAAGAGAAATAATGATTTATTCTGCATAGAATTTATTGGAAGCAAACAGCTGGTAAGTGGCTAGGATGTGACTGTTACACATGGGAAAAGACCAACCTGTCACGTTCCCAGTCGCACTCAGAGTATCCTGTAGTTTCTTCCAGACAGAGTATAGAGACGCAGGTATTTCAATGTTCTGTGGTTTTACTATTAGTATTGTGCAGTGATTCCAATCCATATCCTGTTGCATGTCTTTATGCAGTTTTGTCTGTCATCGACTTTTGCTGCTGTAAAGTGGATCAACATTTCTTAACGCCTTTCTCCAAGCATTTTGTTGGATTACACTTTGTATGAAAGTAACAGTTTGTGCATGACAGAGTATGGGCACAGTATAACTGACAGACCATGTAACCCAAGTAAATATACTATGTACTGGTCTAAGGCCTTTTCATGTACTCTGGGCGTTTAGCCCCAGTACCTTAGATCCTGGTGTTTTGATGCGGTTGGAAGGCACAGGCACATCATTCAGCCCTGCTGCCAACAGCATATAAAGCCCTATGAGAAGTTTAAAGCTGCTGTGGATAAACAGGGCTAGACCTGGCATTATTGTTTAGGGAAGCATTTTTACTGAGGACTAGAGAAGAGGAGACTAAAGGCGGATATGATCAACATGTATAAATACATCAGTAGTTCATATAGTGAACTCTGTGTAGAGCTATTCACCCTGAGGTCATCACAGAGGACAAGGGGGCACTCTTTACGTATGGAGGAAATTTTAAGCTCCAAACACAGAAAGGTTTCTTCACAGTAAGAGCTGTGAAAGTGTGGAATAAACTCCCTCAAGAGTTGGTTCTGGCCAGCTCAGTGGATTGCTTTAAAAAAGGCCTGGATTCTTTCTTGGATACACAGAATATAACTGAATACTAACATTTATAGGTAAAGTTGATCCAGGGAATATCCGATTGTCTCTCGGAGGATCAGGAAGGATATTTTTCCCCAGCAGGAGCAAATTGGATCACGCTTTGCTGGGTTTTTTGCCTTCCTCTGGATCAACTGTGGGTATAGGATTATAACTTTTTTTTTTTGGTTGAACTGAATGGACTTTTGTCTTTTTTCAGCCAGGCTAACTATGTAACTATGTAATTGCAGACATTCATCCTTGGGCACATGCTCCCCTAAATGTTAGGTGCATCTGTGCCTTCCACTAAATGCCCAGTTTGCTTGAGGCCTTAGGACTAGTTTAGACTAGATGCAGTCCAGTGCATTTTTTTTCTGCATCAAAAATGCATGCACAGTGTTTTCCATGTATCCAATGGCCCTAGTTCACACCAGTGCAGTCAGTTCCAGTCAGTTTCTGCTGCGGAAAAAAAAGTAGAACATGCTTGCATTTTTTCTGCACAGAACCATACTGGACCATGGCAAACTGCATCAAAACTGCACCAGAACTGCGTTCATGTTGTGAACTGTATGCAAAAATGTATCCAAAATGCATCCAGAGTGCATTTTTGTAGTGTGAACTGGCCCTTTAAAGTGCCTTTATCTTACAGAGCTACTTCTTGCAAATTTGCTGGCTTGGTAAATTGAACAAATATTCAAAACAGTGCGATGGACAAATTGTACATTTGGATTTGATGATGTGTACACAATCTGTAAAAAAAAAATGTATAATGTATTGCAATTTTGTATGCTATTCTGTACTGGTTTCAGGGAAAACTACTCTTATTGTGCACATTCTTGCTGCTATCCAGAGCTGAAGTCCTGTTAATATCCACTAGGGTATGGACTGAATAGGTATACGATAAAGCAGAAAAATGTGTATCACTTTCTTAAAACTGTTACATTTAATGTACCTGATACAAGCTTATGCTTTTTTTATGCTTTTTTTTTAAACAAAGAATGATGTGTACAGGTATTTTATTACAGGTGCGCATGATAACAAAAAACAAAGTAGTGTATGCTCATCTGTTCATCTCTGTGTTGTGATTTCAGACATCTAACATATGGAAACAATTTAGAAACATTAAAATAAAACATATACAATTGAATAAACTTGTAACTATAAGATCTGAATTATATTGGCAATGTCACATACTGTTTTTGCAAATGTAATTTTACATATACTTATCACCTATTGAAGTTAGTTATATGTATCTCTTTTTCCTTGGAGTTTCTTCTCGCAGTTGTTTGAAAGACACGGTACCCCTAAATTCTGTATATACTGTATTGTAATATACTTACAGATGTTAAGAAAAGAAAAAAAGCATCATGTTATACCACTATAAGCCAGTGGTCTCCAAACTGCAGCCCAAGGGCCAGAGAGTTCTTTGCTAGCCTTTATCCGGCCCTTGGGGCATCCTCCTAGATTGTAAGCTTGAAAGAGTAGGGCCCTCTAACCCCTTGTGTGCTGTTTGTTGTTTCTGTACTGTTTCATGTATTGTCCCCCCCCCCCCCTATTGTACAGCGCTGAGCAAACCCTTTGGCGCTATATAAACTCGATGTAATAATAATAATAATTCCTCCCAATGATATGAGACTCTATTCCTCCCACTGACACCAATGACAGGGCAGTATTCTTCCCACTGACATCAATTATAGGGGACTATTCTTCCCACTGACACCAATGACAAGGCATTATTCCTCCCACTGACATCAGCTATAGAGAACTAGTCCTCCCACTAATACCAATCATGGGGCACTACTCCTTCTGCTACTGACCACCAACACTGAGGACATGTTTACATTCAGCTGTCATTGGGGAACCACTTAGTGAACTGTCCTCTCTGTTTGAAGTTCACGGTCGAACTTTCGTTATGTTCAAGTGTCCGACCGTGAACCGAACAGAGGGATGTTCAGCACATCACTAGTCAACAAGGAGTAACAGATTTGGAACAAAATGGAGTGGAGTGGGATTTCTCAACCAGGGTTCCGTCAATGGTTTCTAGGGGTTCCTTGAGCAGCAAAGAGTTTTTACCTCCCAGCAATCACTGATTGTAATTATTTTTTTAGGTCTATGTAAGGGAGGCAGTTTCCCACTGGTAAACAACATAAGAGGTATAAACAGGAGCCAGGCGCTGTGTAGTTTTGTGATAAAAATAATACACCTTGTATGGAGGTGTGCCTTTAATAATTCATATGGTAAAAAAATAAATAACCAGCCTGTGGCTTTAGGAAGCCAGGTTCCAAGATGGACGGCCCGTCCGCTCAGAGGGAAGCAGTGGAGTAGAATGCCTGTCAGTGCAGGGACCACGTGTACCCGACGTCCCAGGAGACCTGCACGACAGAAGGGGCCGGCTTAACAACCTATAAAATGGCCGATTGCTGGACTTTTCACAGACTTGACAAAGCGCATGCGCGCAAAACATGTTGTCCCGGCAACCGGCCTCTTCCTTCTAAAGCTGCGGCTCCAGCAAGAGTTCCCCCCCTCTGTCTCTCCACATCGTGGTGACGTCATCCAGGACGCTGGGACGTCTTTTTAGTGCTCTCTCAGCCACCCCCCCCCTCCCTTTTAAACCCAGGAGCTTGCATTTACTATATCTGGTCTCCCACACTACACAGAACATGGAAGTGCAATTATTTTAGTAAATATAAACTGCTAAATACCTTTTCTCATCAGGAGTTAGAGCAGTCTTGTGACTTCTATCAGTGTCCAGCTGAGCACTGGCTAAAGCTTGTAGGAAGAGTTTTGATTCTACTCTAGGAGGATGCAGAACCCCTGACCTCTGTCTGGACAGTGCTGATTGGCCCTGCGCTCTCCCAAGAAAAAATAAAAACCTCTCTAGCAATACGCACCAAACTGAGCATGCGCAGGGTGACTCCACACGATATGTCTTGTCAGGAGATAAGAGGGGGACACTGAAAGAAGGGGAGAATCAGATAAGACAGGTTCAAACAGCTTTTTTACACAATGCAGAGGATTAACCCCTTTGGTTCCACAGTGAGTATAACAAGCATGCTTTACTGTATATACAGCCTGATTTTACTGTTGTGGATTTAGTAACACTAATGTATGCTTCTATTGCAGCAGTATTGCCACCAAACATGACTCATTCAATCATACAGGAAGGTCCTGCAAATGCTCCACAACCACATGCAATTGAATCGATCTGGTGTGGCATTTACAGGGTTAAAACATGTGGATAGGAGGCATCATATCACCTTCTCATGCCTCTGAAAAGCAGTCTTACATTGACCACTTTTTAGAGCTGGTTCAGCAGCATCCTCTGTCAAAAGGACAAGATGGAGAATTTGTTGGGTGCAGCTGTCAATGTACAATGTCCCACAAAGAAAGGGTTTCCTCTATTCACCACTTTTGTGGAGAATTCTGTTTTTTGTTTTTTTTTGTTTCATTCAGCCTACTGGCTGAACGAAAAAAACAGCTAATGTGTATGGCCAGCTTCAGGCTGTTCATGAAATGCATCATAAAGTCCTACAATTTAAAAGACGCTGTCATCAGCTAACACTTTTCAGGCTGCCCATACATAAAAATTTCTGAAATGAGTAGTTATTGATACCCTTGTTACAACAATTAATTATGCTAGTTGTCAGGAATAACCCAGTAGTTTTCTTCAACTTCTGACACTTTTAGGAGTGTGAAAAGCCTTCTATAGAATACCATATGGCCTTGACATCACTAATGTGACCGGACGCTGCCTGTGAAGCTTCATACGTTGTGTGTGGGAATGTGCTTGCACATTATCAGTGACAGCATTGAGTTCCAGTGCTGGACACAGGCACAGGAAACTCATCCTGTTCCCTATTATCACTCACAGAACACTAGAGGCTTCCTGGGCAGAAGCCAGACACCCTGATGGGTAATGTGGGGTGAGGAAGGGAGCTCTGCCGCTGTCTACATATGTTAGATGGTAAATAATAACTACATCAATGTTACTGACAGGGTCGCAATGAATGGCTGTGCAAGGACAGCATTAGTAAAAGCTTTTTGTAAACATTTTATATATACAGTTGTGTTCAAAATAATAGCAGTCAGACATCACTAACCTGATCAATCACTGTTTTTGGTAGAAATGATATTTCTACATGGCAAATAATTTACTAGCAGGTGTAGTAGAGTAATAGAAATCCAACAGACCCAACAGTCATGGCATGCATGCTGCTGATTCTGTGTAATTAAATCACTAATTGAAAGGGGCATGTTCAAAATAATAGCAGTGTGGAGTTCTATTAGTGAGGTCATTCATTCTTTGAAAAACAGGTGGCAATTATTGCCCTTATTTAAGGAAGAAAGGCAGCAAATGTTGTACATGCTGGTTACAGTGCATTTCTCTTTGCAATTCTGAAGAAAATGGGTCGTTCCAGACATTGTTCAGAAGAACAGCGTACCTTGATTAAAAAGTTGATTGGAGAGGGGAAAACATATAAAGAAGTGCAGAAAACGATAGGCTGCTCAGCTAAAATGATTGCAAATGCTTTAAAATGGCAACCAAAACCTGGAAGACATGGAAGAAAGTGCAAAACTACCATTTGAATGGATAGAAGAATAGCCACAATGGCAAGGACTCAGCCAACAATCAGCTCCAGGAAGATCAAAGAAGGTCTACCTGTGAGTACTGTTAAAATTAGAAGACGCCTATGTGAAGCCAAGCTATCTGCAAGAAGCCCCCGCAAAGTCCCACTGTTGAAAAAAAGACGTGCTGAAGAGGTTACAATTTGCCAAAGAGCACATTGACTGGCCTAAAGAGAAACATTTTGTGGACTGATGAAAGTAAGATTGTTCTTTTTGGGTCTAGTGGCCGGAGACAGTTTGTCAGACGACCCCCAAACACTGAATTCAAGCCACAGTACATTGTGAAAACAGTGAAGCATGGTTGCGCAAGCATCATGATATGGGGATGTTTCTCATACTACGGTGTTGGGCCTATTTATCACATACTAGGGATCATGGATCAGTTTGAATACATCAGAATACTTGAAGATGTCATGCTGCCTTATGCTGAAGAGGAAATGCCCTTGAAATGGGTGTTCCAACAAGACAACGACCCCAAACACACCAGTAAATGTTCAACATCTTAGTTCCAGACCAACAAGATTGATGTTATGGAGTGGCCAGCCCAATCCCCGGATCTTAATCCAATAGAAAACTTGTGGAGTGACATAAAAAATGCAGTTTCTGAGGCAAAACCAAGAAACAGAGAAGAACTGTGGAATGTAGTCCAATCATCCTGGGCTGGAATACCTGTTCACAGGTGCCAGAAGTTGGTTGACTCCATGCAACACAGATGTACAGCAGTTCTCAGAAACAGTGCTTATACAACTAAATATTAATTGATTCAAAGGAAAGCAAAATCTTCAAACATTTTTCAGTTTATATAGTGAATGTTTGAGTTTGTAAAGAAGAATACAAACACTGCTATTTTTTTGAACAGTCTAATATTCACTTTTCTTCAATTTTTTTAGAGGAACAACACAAATTTGATATATTTTTCTTCATGTTTTGATTTTGAATAGAATGTGTAGTGTTCCCAATGCATTTGTGTGTATGGAAATAAAAGCTTTTAGAAGAATTTTGAGCTTTATTCACTTTTTTAAACACACTTCTATTATTTTGAACACAACTGTATGTGCGCAGCCCAAAAAGTGTTTCTTTTTAGTAAAATATTGGTACTAGAGCTCTATAGGAACTCTGAAGCCTGGAACAAGGGTACAAGCTGTGTTATAATTTGGGCAACAATAGTTAAAAGCTGAAAAAAAAAACCCTAACACTACCTGTATCTCAAGCCTTTGTCCCATGCTAGCATAAATGTCCACAGTAATGGCCTGTGCAGGTAGGGAACAGATAAATCAAATAACCCTTGGTTCACTTGTCAGTTCTGGAGGATTCTTTTGCAGAACTATAAAATACCAGGAGCTACCTCTATCGATGTAATGCATATTCCCCCCCACCCCAGTTATTATCTTTTGTACCACCAGCCCATCCCTCTTAGATTGTAAGCTTCAAGGAGCAGGGCCCTGCTAACCATCTTATATTGAACTGTATTGTTGCTGTATTATTGTTATTATACAGGATTTATACAGCGCCAACAGTTTGCTCAGCACTTTACAATATAACGGGAGACAATGCGGCAACAATACAGTTCAATACAAGAGGGTTAGGAGGGCCCTGCTCCTTGGAGCTTACAATCTAAGAGTATTGTCTCCCTTTATATTGTAAAGCGCTGAGCAAACTGTTGGTGCTATATAAATCCTGTATAATAATAATATAATAATGTCCTATAGGTAATTGAGAACTATGCTCAACTCCTGTCAAGTAAAACTGTTGGCACCCACTTTAATCCTTAAAATGGCTGCACTGCTAAAATAAAGCTTTTATTCTGTCAAGTCTTGGGTAATCCAAGCCTTTGTGACTTGTTAAGCAGTTGTTTACTTGACAACTTTTTTCCCACTTTGCAGACCAAAATTCATTTAACACCATTTTATATAAGCATACATCAGACCGTCATTTGGTAATTATTTAAAAAAATAACTTTTTTTTAATAACACAACTTGACAGGATTGTTTGGATGCCACATCAGTATCGTAAGTTGGCTGAAAGCATGAGAACTAATACGTGAAATGTAATTAAGGTTTGAGAGTTAATTCACAAGCAAATGGGATGGAAGTTTAATTCAATGTTAATACCGCTGGCGGGAACAGATTTCTTCCCGTCAGGGAAAGAGAAAAGTTTTGGTAAATGGATAAGAAAAGGGAATACACAGTTAAAAGATATAAAGAAAAAAAGGAGAAATATGTTTCTTTCAGGAGTTAAAACACATTAAGGAGGTGTTTTTTTATGTTTGATGTGTGGCAGTATTTTCAATTAAGACACTTTGTTGCAATGCTCCCAAAGCCAGTAAGGACAATGGAGGATTTGAATCCATTTGAACATCTGCAAGTAAGATATGGCAACATGGTACTTTACGTATTTATAAACTCCTTACTGCAATAGCAGGATCTACTTTCCCGCCGTACATGGAGAAGTGGAAAAGGGAACTCAGAATATCATTTAACGAGCAACAAAAAAATAAAATATTTAGATTAACACATGGGGCTATAGACATGAAGGTGGTGGAAATGAATTATAAATGTTTAACTAGGTGGTATATTACACCGAGTGTGGCATATATGCAACAAACAGCGAAATCATCTATGTGTTGGAGGGGATGTGGGATTAAGGGTACAATGGCACATATATGGTGGGAAAGCTCTAAAATACAGGATTATTGGAAAGAAATAATTCACAAAACACAGGAGATTTTGGGGACTAATATCTCAAAAGATCCAGGCATAAGCTTATTCCATAAAACTGATATTCCAATAGAAAAATATAAGAATTTGATGGTATTTAATTTAATAAATGCAGCAAAGGGATTGATACCTAAATTTTGGCAGGCACAGGAGGCACCAAAAATAAAGGATTGGATAAATAGGGTAGACTATATTTATAGGATGGAGGAACTCTAACACATCAAAGAAGATAAAATGGAAAAAGTTTAAAAAAGATGGGAAAAATGGGATGAGTTTAAAAGATCAAATAAATATATTGAATTGGTAGGAATGGAGAATGAGGAGAAGAGAGAACATGTCTAAAAAAGCTGGGAAATGAGAGATAGGAGGAAAGGAAGGAGGAGAAGTAAGTCCCAAGAGTAATAAGGGGAGAGGGAGAACTGGGAGGTAAGGGGAAAAGAAATGGGAGTTGGTAGAGGGGGGAGGGTATTGGGGAAGTATGAAAAAGATTTTTTTTTTTTTTTTGTGGTGATGAGTAACGTGATCATTTCTTTTTGTAATGTTGAAATTAATCAAATACTTATTAAAAATATATATTTAAAATAACCAGAGAAATGGACTAAATGCTTGTGTAATTTTTTTGTATAAGTAATATTATTCAACATTTTTTCACTAAATTATCAAGTCTATACTGAAAACAATGGCTCTAAATATGTGTAGGTTTTGATACATGGGTCAATGCTGTATGGTATGTATTTTATCATTCAAAATATTAGGTGTTTTCCATTACTGTGCAATAAGTTCAATATCTGTGATTTACAGATGATTCATTATATATAAAAATAACTCTTTTTGTTTTTCTCACACTTTACACTGCCTGTCACAGGGCTCTCCTTCTCTCCACATAGCTGAAACTGCTGTGAAGAGAAGCTGTTAAAATGTAACCAGCAATAGAAAAGATTGTTGCCAGGTACAAACTTTGATGACTATGATTTGTTAATCATGGTGATAACATGATCTGTCAGCATGTAGAGTGGTCACAGAATGATCAGATAGGCTCTCAAGTTGGACTAGGCATTGGTGTGCAAGAGATCAAAGTGTTCTCTGAAGCTTTCTGCACCTGAAGTTGACAGAACCTTAGGGTCCATTTACACCTGAGTGTAGCATTTTTGCGCTAGTTTTTTTGGGCATTTGTGGGCGTTTTGTTCAGGCATTTTGGGGCTTTTTGGAGTTTTGGTATTTTTGTATTAGCGAATAGAGAAAAATTTAAACTATGACATAATTTGTTGCCATGCCATAAAAATGCTCTTATTTCTAGGTATTTCTATGGGAATGAAAACGTGTCAAATATGCACCAATCTGCCTGAATGGAACTACAAATGTGGCTCCAAAACTTTTTTGAGCTTTAGGCGTTCTGCGTCATGTGACTTAGAGGGGAGATGCGAATCATCTTCATGGAGTAATATTGATTTTTTTTTTTCTCCCTGTGTTTTGGAGATACGAGGTTCATGGTACAAAACGCTTAGGTGTGATAGGACCTTAATGTCCTCCTGCATAGATAATTTAAATGTGGTGGGTTATGAAAGGTTTAAAATAGCAACACCTGCAAAGTAGATGTTTAATACCACTCTGAATGTGTTTTATACCACTGCCAATCATGATTCTTTTGTAGAAGAACCGCCACTGGAAGGACCTTCTGAATTTGAAACTATTGAGAGCACCAGACTCTTGGTCCCCCACCATGCACTGTGGGGACTTTCACTGGCCCTTACAACACTACTGTAACATTTTAGTGATATAGAGGCAGGCGGGAGAAACCATAGCACAAGGTGGGGAACCAGGAATCCAATACTCCCAGAAAAGTCAGATTCAAAAGATTCTTTAAGGGACATTTTCTCTGCAATACAGGTGCAATTGGTGGCACAAGCAGTAGGAGAGGTAAGCATTGCACTTACATGTTTTTTTTTTATCTTTTTATTATAGCAACAGTCAGAGTCACTATAAATTGAGCAGAAAACAACTTGACAGCACAATAGAACAACTACAATAGTAACTGTATAGTTGCCAGAAAGGTCTTACACACACCTGTTACCAGGGGCGGACTGACCATTTGGAAACTCGGGCACTGCCTGAGGGCCCGGGGTCAGTAGGGGGCCCCATGAGATGCCCCTGGTATCTTTTTCATAGGTTTTTTGAGTTTGGGCAAGGACACAGGGGCCCCATGATCCCCTATTGCCCGGGGGCCCCATGAGTTGTCAGTCCGCCCCTGCCTGTTACCAAACAATATAACAAATTTTTACTACAGTTTGAATGTCAGGGCAAAGAAACAAGCATGACTCTAGGTACCTTCAGACATCAGATGACAACCACCAGATCTGGCCACTCCAGACAGTCTTTGCTGAAGTATGCTGAAGTGGAGTGTTTTGTCTATGGAGTGCAGATAACTTGCACGCACAAAAAATATCACCTTCTCTAGCTGTAGGGGGCATCAGGTATAGGCTTTGAGAAATACCACTTTTATTATGGAAATAAGTCTGTCAAATAGAACTTAGGATGGAAAGAAAGTCTAGGTTACAGGACCAGTTTCATACAGGAATGTCACAGGGGCCAGCATGCAAAGCCATGCGAGAGTTCACAGATCAGAATTTGATAATACAGTACGTAAGATAGATCTACCCAGTAGCTCCACAGGCTAGACTGGCGACAAAGCACTTTATTGTGTTCTTTTTGACCTGCCAGTATGTATTTTACATGTACATGTACTTATTTTACTCTTCAATGATTCCAGCCAAGCTCAAAAGAAACAGTAAAGTCAGCGTGCTTACTATTTATATTTTACAAAGTTGGAAGCTTGATAGGGAAGAAAGACCAGATTGGGTTGGACAACCAGTGTATCTCCTGTATCTACCCCTTTCTTAGTGGTTTGTCCTGTATTAAAATTACTTTCTTCTGCTTTACAAAAACATTTTCTGTATAGTACAGCTTGAGTTAAAAATGCATGGTCTTCTAAGTCTCTCCTATGTGGACTAGAGGAATAATAGGAGAGGCAGACATGATTGGCTCATGTCAGAGGAATGGAATGTTCAGGAGAGGGGAGGGCAAGCAGTGTGCTCACACCAGGTAAAATCATAACTTCACAGCAATCTCCATGCCAGCTACTTATCATGTCAGCATAATCTCCCAGTCCACTCACACAGCTTTGCAGAATGAATCATTATTAGTCTAGCCGTCAATCTTCTGGAAGCTGGATGTATCACTTTCCCAAATAGGTAATTCATATGCTAATATAAAAGTCAACAAAGTGAACCTAACCTGACCTAAAAAATACCCATTGCAGCTATCACATTCAAAGCTAGGCACTTGTAATCACCACAAAGTGCATGGACTTCATCACCTTAAAGTGGCACTAAATTATTTTTTTATTCTCCAAAAATAATCCATACACTTCCACTGCTTAATGGCCTTGCAATGTGTTTTCCATTAAATTGTTTCTTAAGCTGGCAATAGATGGTTCAAATCTTGTCTGGTTCAACATGATCTTTTGATTAATTTGGGTACAACCAGCCTATCCGATTGTTACATGTGATTTTTATAAATGTGCATATAGACAACACTGACAAAAATGTGAATCAAGATTACTAAACCATTTGCCACATGTAAAAAGTGCAAAAGATAAATAAATGAACAACACCAGAAAATACAACTAATGTTGAATGTATCAGTAAATCCCATTCAAATAATAGTTTCTTAAAAACAAAAGGTAGGTAACTCGGTGCTGGTGTCTTTAGTAAAAGATGAACAGGTGACCACTTCCAGGTGATCCAGGTGACCCCACATGAATTTACACTCACCATTCTTTTACTAGATAGGTGTCACTGCGCTTTTTTGGTTGGACGCACTGTGTACCTTGTCACCAACTTGACAATTCATATGTACCGGGATGCGTTTTCTTCTAATCCAATACACCACCACTCAAAAAAACAGTGTGAGGGAAAAGGTTAATTGCGCAAAGCAGCTGATTTTATTAAACCATATAAAACCTTTCAATTACACTGCACTCACATGTATATGTGCCTAAGGACCGGCACCAGGTACATACAGCGCTTATGGTTAAGATGTGATTATTGCCAATGGCTATAGCTGCTAACAATAATCATTTTGTTCCCCTGGAAGTGATAGTTCCCCCCTCCGGCAGGACACAATAGCTCAGCTGGAGGGATACATACCTTTTGTATGCCCAGTGTGCAAGAACCCTAAGGCAGGCCAAAGATGATGCGATTTTCTTTGCTGCAATCACGGGTCGCAGGAAAGAAAATTATTTGATTCCCCCATCAACACAGTCAGTGTTGATAGGGAAATAGAACAATTTTCTTTCCTACATCCCTTGATTGCAGGAAAGAAAAATGCATCATCTATGGCTTGCCTTAGAGTTCTTGCACACTGGGCATACAAAATGCTGCTTATACAGGCGTTTGTTTGTTTCCTTGGGGGGGGGGGGGGGGGTTGAGCCTGTAGCAGAAGTTCTATGTTAGGCAGGCCATAGACAGGCCGTTTATCGGCCGAATTGTCGGCCGGTAAATGAAAAATCGGTAATTGCTGGCAGCGTTGCTGCCACCAATGTCCACGAAAAGCGACAGTTTTTCGTGGATTTTCCAGCATGACCGATAAAAGTAAACGAGACGATCCGCAAAAAACGACCGACGGTATTACCCCACTAACGGCATGAATATCGGCCTATTTTCCGTGCGGATGAAAATTCGGCTGATATACGACCCGTCTATGGCCTGCATTAGCCTATGTGTTCATGCACATTAGGGAGTTTACAGGCATATTTTCAGTGGAGCAAGAAAAACTAAACCCTTCAGAATCTCGTTTTTGAGAAAAGCTTTTGGACAGATGTGCCAACAGCATATAAGAGCATTCAGAATTTTCAAGTGTACATTGAAAAATAAGCAGAGAGGATTGCATTGTAAAAAACACTTATAAAAGCAATTGCCCATAAACTCTCATACACTCTTGTGCAATATGAGTTACTATAAGCATTTTTATACTGTTTTTTTTCTGCCAGAGGTTCTCGCATTTCTTCTGCCCCTAGCGTGCATGGACCCTTACTGTGTTTTTCTGCCTCCGTGTAACTCCTCTATGAGCTCCTGAACCCTCCTTTCCATTTATTTGTAACGAGCAACACATATTATTTGTCTTGTGCACTACTCCATGTACACTACAAATGTAGTCCCTAGTCTATGTCGAGAATGAGCAATAGATGGTGGCTATGTTCCTACATATAGTGGGACTATGAAGAATGAACACAGTCCCCCTCTAACAGGAAGTTAGATCACAACAGCAAAAAAAATCAATAATTAATTAATTTGTAGATTTTGAAGAGGATGAGAGCAACAGAAGGTACTTTTTGAGTTAAAGCTAAAGGGCAGATACTCACTCAATGCCAGCCTCCCGTGTGCCAGGTTTCAGCCATTTTAATTGGCTGACTTGGGATGACATCACTCTTGCACATGCACAATAGCTAGTCATTCTGGCACATAGGATTGGCCCAGCTGCTGTAACATGAGCTGTGTGTGCACAGCTCATTTTACAGTCTAGGGATCCCTGTGAGTAGGCAGGTAGGTAAACTTTATTACTGAGGAGACAGTGCATGTTTCCTCTGCAACAAAATGCCTGCCTGCTCACAGTGTATCATAGGGGAACTTTTGCTTTAAGAATACCTGCTTGAATAGGTTTTGCAGCTAGAGTTTAACCGTTTCAATACCGTGCAATTTTACACCTTCCTGCCCAGGCCATTTTTCAGGTTTCAGCGCTCTCACACTTTGAATGACAATTGCGCGGTCATACAACACTGTACCCAAACTAAAATTTTATCATTTTCTTCACACAACTAGAGCTTTCTTTTGGTGGTATTTAATCACCGCTGGGGTTTTTTGCTAAATTAACAAAAAAAGACCAAAAATTTTGAAAAAAAAACACATTTTTCTTTGTTTCTGTTATAAAAGTTTACAAATAAATAATTGTTCTTCATAAATTTAGGCCGAGATGTATTCTGCTCCATGTCTTTGGTGAAAATAACCCAAATTAGGATGTATTATTTAGTTTGTAGGAAAGTTATAGAGTTCACAAACTATGGTATAGATCTGAATATTGATCAATCCTGAAGTACTGACAGCCAATCTAATTTCTTGAGGTCCAAGAATGTCAGAATAGTACAGATATCCCCAAATGACCCCTTTTTGCAGAGTAGACAGTCCGACGTACTTCATAAGAGGCATGGCGAGTTTTTTGAAGTTGTATTTTTTTGTCATAATTTTTCAGAAAATGAAAAAATGAAAAAAATTATTTTCACTATTTTTTTTTTTACATACTGTCACCAGTGCAGTACAGCGTCATCATATAACTGGCATGGCGGTGAACAGGGACACTGACTGGTGACAGTATGAAAAAAAAATATATATATATTTTTTTTTTTATTATATTTAATTTTTTATTACATTTTTTAAAAAAAATTTTAAGATTTTTTTTCATATTTTACTATGACCAAAATAGTACAATGTTACCATAGTAACATTGTACTACTTTGGGGAAGTGATCAGTATTTTTTTTTTTTTTTTTTTTACACAATTTGCTTATAGCCAAGAATTACTTTGCTATAAGCAAGCATTTACCTGAATGAAATTGATTCATTCAGCTTTTTTTTTTTTTTTTTTTGTGCTTAGCTGTGATTTGGTCACAGCTAATCACATGACATGTGCATGTGATTAGCTGTGACCATTCACAGCTAGGCACTAGTATACAATGGATGGCATCATGAATGAAGCCATCCATGTATACAACTGTCATGTGACCTGCTGTGATTGGTCACAGCAGGTCACATGGTACCAGCAACGGGAGCCGGTACTCGGATCTGTCATCGGCCGTGTCCGAGGTGCACGGCCGGCGACAGATCGCACTGCTGTAGTGCAGGGGATGACCAGAGACTGCGGACACAGTGCAGGGGATGACCAGAGACTGCGGACACAGTGCAGGGGATGACCAGAGACTGCGGACACAGTGCAGGGGATGACCAGAGACTGCGGACACAGTGCAGGGGATGACCAGAGACTGCGGACACAGTGCAGGGGATGACCAGAGACTGCGGACACAGTGCAGGGGATGACCAGAGACTGCGGACACAGTACAGGGGATGACCAGAGACTGCAGACAGTGCAGGGGATGACCAGAGACTGCGGACACAGTACAGGGGATGACCAGAGACTGCGGACACAGTACAGGGGATGACCAGAGACTGCGGACACAGTACAGGGGATGACCAGAGACTGCGGACACAGTGCAGGGGATGACCAGAGACTGCGGACACAGTACAGGGGATGACCAGAGACTGCGGACACAGTGCAGGGGATGACCAGAGACTGCGGACACAGTGCAGGGGATGACCAGAGACTGCGGACACAGTGCAGGGGATGACCAGAGACTGCGGACACAGTGCAGGGGATGACCAGAGACTGCAGACAGTGCAGGGGATGACCAGAGACTGCAGACAGTGCAGGGGATGACCAGAGACTGCAGACAGTGCAGGGAATGACCAGAGACTGCAGACAGTGCAGGAAATAACCAGAGACTGCTGACCTTTAGGGAGGGAGGGGGAGCGGGTACCTGAATTTGACAGGTACTTGCTCCCACTTCCGCGTAGTTGTTCTTCCTTCCTTCTTCCCGGGCCGGCTTCTGTGACAGCCGGGTGCCCACTGCGCATGTGCGAGAAGCGCTGCGCTTTGTGAATGGCCCGGCGCCTTCTGGGACCTGTCATGTGTCCCAGAAGACACCGGATCATTCACAAAGTGCAGCACATGCGCAGTGGGCACCCGGCTGTCACAGAAGCCAGCGCTGGAAGACTGTGCAGCGCTGGAGCGAGAAACAGGTAATGCCCTGCAGGGGAGAACAGCTGAGCGGCCGGCCCGTATTCTGACATGGTGGCGGCAGAAATACCGGACCGGCCGCTTTATATTCGCTCCATAAGATGCACTGACATTTTCCCCCCTTTTTTGGGGGGAAAAAAGTGCGTCTTATGGAGCGAAAAATACGGTATTTGATCCCCTGCTGATTTTAGAATGTTTGCCCATGCACAAAGAAATGATCAGTATTAAAATCGAATGGTAGGTGTATTGTAACACTGAGAGACAGAATAGCAACACAAAATTCAAAAGAAACGCATGTCTAACAAATTATGCACTGATTTGCATGTTCATGAGGGAAATAAGTATTTGATCCCCTTCACAAAACATGACTTAGTACTTGATGGCAAATCCCTTGTTGGCAATCACAGAGGTCAGACCTTTCCTGTAGTTGGCCACCAGGTTTGCACACATCTCAGGAGAGGGATTTTCGCCCACTGCTCTTGACAGATCCTCTCCAAGTCATTAAGGTTTGGTGGCTGACGTTTGGCAACTCGAACTTTCAGCTCCCTCCACAGGTTTTCAATGGGATTAAGGTCTGGAGACTGGCTAGGCCACTCCAGGACCTTAATGTGCTTCTTCTTGATCCACTCCTTTGTTGCCTTGGCCGTGTGTTTTGGGTCATTGTCACGCTGGAACACCCATCCACGACCTATTTTCAATACCCTGGCTGAGGGAAGAAGGTTTTCACCCAAGATTTGATGGTACATTTCTCCGTCCATCGTCCCTTTGATGCGGTGCAGTTGTCCTGTCGCCTTAGCATAAAAACACCCCCAAAGCAGGATGTTTCCACCACCATGTTTGACAGTTGGTCTGGTGTTCTTGGGGTCATAGGCAGCATTCCTCTTCCTCAAAACACAGCGAGTTGAGTTGATGCCAAAGAGCTCGATTTTGGTCTCATCTGACCACAACACTTTCAACCAGTCCTCCTCTGCATCATTCAGATGTTCAGTGGCAAACTTCAGATGGGCCTGGACATGCACATGTGCTTTCTTGAGCAGAGGGACCTTGCGGGCACTGCAGGATTTCAATCCTTGTCGGCATAGTGTGTTACCAATTGTTTTCTTGGTGACTGTGGTCCCAGCTGCCTGTAGATCATTGACAAGATCCTCACGTGTAGTTCTGGGATTATTCCTCACTGTTCTCATGATCATTGACACCCCACGAGGTGAGATCTTGCATGGTGCACCAGACCTAGGGAGACTGACAGTTGTTTTGTGTTTCTTCCATTTGCGAATGATTGCACCAACTGTTGTCACCTTCTCACCAAGCTGCTTGGCGATAGTTTGTTGGCCCAGTCCAGTTTTGTGTAGGTCTACAATCTTGTCCCTGACATCCTTGGGCAGCTCTTTGGTCTTTGCCATGGTGGAGAGTTTGGAATCTGATTGTTTGATTGCTGTTGTGGACAGGTGTCTTTTATACAGGTAACAAAATTAGATTAGCAGCACTCCCTTTAAGAGACTGCTTCTAATCTCAGCTTGTTACCTGTATGAAAAACACCTGGTAGCCAGAAATCCCGCTGAATGATAGGGGATATACAATGTGACATTATGAAAGGTGAGGTGATTGTTGGACGCTATGGCCCTGATTCACTACTGGGCGTGGGCGCATATTTATGGGCTTAAGCCCAATTTTCATGGGCGTCCGTCCATTTTTTACCCTGCAACCTAATTCACTATTGAGCAGAGCCCATAAGCAGACGCCCAATCTAATTCACAAAAAGACACACGCCCGGAATCAGACTCACAAAAGCAGACTTGCTAAGAAGCACGTCTAACACCATGAAAAATCACTGTAGAGACATGTTCACTTAGAAATTTGCTTTGCCAAATATCAGGACTTCACTTTAAACAATATCTGCTATTTCCAAAAAAATTAAGAATGTGTTAAAAATCGTTTTTTTCAAGGAAATCGACACAGTAAAAATCTAGATGCCCGTGCAGTGTCTTTGGCAGATAGAACTGAGCATGTGCAGAACACCTTTTAGTCCTCTGCCATGGGCGTTTGCTTTTTAGCCACTGACTAATAGTGAATCTGATTGTGGATTCCTCTGACAGCCGGCACTCGGTCGCGACTACTGTGTTTAATAAACAGCATTAAGCATATCTTCATGTAATCTAATTAGATTTCCTTCGTTTTAGTGATTATATTTTTGTTTCTTATCCTTTATAATTATTTCTGTTATGATTTTACTTATTTTGAAGGTCTAGATATTATTTTTTTTGAAAGCTGAATGTAAAAATAAAGGTCCGCAATAAAAAAAAAAAAAAAAAAACAGCGTGGGTCCCCCCTCTCATCCATACCAAGCCCTTCAGGTCTGGTATGGATATTAAGGGGGAACTCCATGCTGAAATTTAAAAAAAAAACCAGCGTGGGTCCCCCTCAATATCCATACCAGACCCTTATCCGAGCATGCAGCCCGGCAGGTCAGGAAAGGGGGGGGACGAGCGAGCACCCCCCCCTCCTGAACCATACCAGGCCACATGCCCTCAACATGGGGGGGGGTGCTTTGGGGCAGGGGGGCTCCCCCCCCCAAAGCACCTTGTCCCCATGTTGATGAGGACAAGGGCCTCTTCCCCACAACCCTGGCCGGTGGTTGTGGGGGTCTGCGGGCGGGGGGCTTATCAGAATCTGGAAGCCCCCTTTAACAAGGGGGCCCCCAGATCCCGGTCCCCCCCCCCCTACGTGAATGATTCCGCGGTACACGGTCCGCAGACTCCTTCACAAAAAAAAAAAGTGTGGTGTAAAAAAAACACAGTACAGGGTCTTTGACAAGTCCTTTATTAAAACAATGTCCCCCGAAGTAGATCCAACGTCAATCGCGGCGCCGGCGGCGACCCGAAAAAAGGAAAAAAAAAAATAAGGTTCCGCTCCCGTCCAAGGCTTCCAGCCTAGTGAAGAAAAGCCTAGCTGACAGTTCTTATATAGGTATGGGGCGGGGCCAGCCGGGAACAGCAAGCATGTGACATGGGGCGGGTCACTGGGATGATGTCCCCGGCTGGCCCCGCCCATACCTATATAAGAACTGTCAGCTAGGCTTTTCTTCACTAGGCTGGAAGCCTTGGACGGGAGCGGAACCTTTTTTTTTTTTTTCCTTTTTTCGGGTCGCCGCCGCCGCGATTGACGTTGGATCTACTTCGGGGGACATTGTTTTAATAAAGGGCTTGTCAAAGACCCTGTACTGTGTTTTTTTTACACCACACTTAGTTTTTTTGTGAATGAGTCTGCGGACCGTGTACCGCGGAATCATTCACGTAGGGGGGGGGGACCGGGATCTGGGGGCCCCCTTGTTAAAGGGGGCTTCCAGATTCTGATAAGCCCCCCGCCCGCAGACCCCCACAACCACCGGCCAGGGTTGTGGGGAAGAGGCCCTTGTCCTCATCAACATGGGGACAAGGTGCTTTGGGGGGGGGAGCCCCCCTGCCCCAAAGCACCCCCCCCATGTTGAGGGCATGTGGCCTGGTATGGTTCAGGAGGGGGGGGGCGCTCGCTCGTCCCCCCCCTTTCCTGACCTGCCGGGCTGCATGCTCGGATAAGGGTCTGGTATGGATATTGAGGGGGACCCACGCTGGTTTTTTTTTTAATTCCAGCGTGGAGTTCCCCCTTAATATCCATACCAGATCCGAAGGGCTTGGTACAGATGGGAGGGGGGACCCCACGCTTTTTTTTTTATTATTTATGCAATAAAGGGAATTATTTTACATTCAGCTGTCAGTGGGGAACCCCGCTGACAGCTGAAACATTAACACATGGCTGTCGCTCCTACAATCCCGCATGAGTTACAGTTGCAAGAAAAAGTATGTGAACCCCTTGGGATTACGTGGAGTTTTGCATGAATTGGGCATAAAATGTGCTCTGAACGTCATCTAAGTCACAACAATAGAAGAACATAGTCTGCTGAACATAATACTACACAAAGATTAGATGTTGCCATGGTTTAATTGCACATAACATGTAAACATTCACGGTGCAGGGAGGAAAAAGTATGTGAACCTTTGGACTTAATAACTGGTTGACCCTCCTTTGGCAGCAATAACCTCAACCAAACGTTTCCTGTAGTTGCAGATCAGACCTGCACAACGATCTGGAGTAATTTTGGACCACTCCTCTTCACAAAACTGTTTCAGTGTAGCAATATTCTTGGGATGTCTGGTGTGAATCGCTCTCTTAAGGTCATGCCACAGCATTTCAATCGGGTTGAGGTCAGGACTCTGACTGGGCCACTCCAGAAGGCGTATTCTGTGCTGTTGCAGCCATTGGTTTGTTGAATTACTTGTATGCTTTGGGTCATTGTCCTGTTGCCTCACCCATCCTCTGCAGAGCTTCAGTTGGCAGACAGATGGTCGTACGTTTTCCTGCAAAATGTCTTGATAAACTCTGGAATTCATTTTCCCATCAATGACAACAATCCATCCAGGCCCTGAGGCAGCAAAGCAGCCCCAAACCATGATGCTCCCTCCGCCATGTTTTACAGTGGGGATGAGGTTTGGATGTTGGTGTGCTGTGCCTTTTTTTCTCCACACATAGTGTTGTGTGTTCTTCCCGAACAACTCAATCTTGGTTTCATCTGTCCACAGTATATTTTGCCAGTAGTGCTGTGGAACATCCAGGTGCTCTTTTGCATACTTCAAACGTACTGCAATATTCTTTTTGGACAGCAATGGCTTCCTCCGTGGTGTCCTCCCATGTACTCCATTCTTGTTTAATGTTTTCCTTATTGTAGATGTGTCAACAAAAATGTTAGTATGTGCCAGAGATTTCTGTAGGTCTTTAGCTGACACTCTGGGATTCTTCTTTACCTCATGCAGCATTCTGCGCTGTGCTCTTGCAGTCATTTTTACAGGACGACCACGCCTAGGAAGAGTAGCAACAGTGCTAAACTTTCTCCATTTGTAGACAGTCTGTCTTACCGTGGACACATGAACATCAAGGCTTTTGGAGATACTTTTGTAACCCTTTCCAGCTTCATGCAAGTCAACAATTCTTGATCGTAGGTCTTCTGATAGCTCTTTTCTGCGAGGCATGGTTCACATCAGACAGTGCTTCTTGAAACCAGTAAACCCAAAACAGGTGTGTGTTTTTTAAGGGCAGGACAGCTGTCAGCAACACATCCAATATCATCACACTGATTGGAGTCAAAGTTGGCTCACTCCTGGCTCCAATTATCTCTGGGAGAAGTCATTAAGCTAGGGCTTCACATACTTTTTCCTCCCTGCACTGTGAATGTTTACATGTTATGTGCAATTAAACCATGGCAACATCTAATATTTGTGTAGTATTATGTTCAGCAGACTGTGTTCTTCTATTGTTGTGACTTAGATGCCGTTCAGAGCACATTTTATGCCCAATTCATGCAAAACTCCACGTAATCCCAAGGGGTTCACATACTTTTTCTTGCAACTGTATGTTATCAACTCATGCAGCATTTTAGTAATGAAAACCAATGCAGCGCTCATGTTTCAGCTGTCGGCGGATTTCCCCACTGACAGTTGAATGTCAAAGTATTGCAGTGATTTATAAACAGTTCTTTAAATAACTGGCGTGGGGTCCCCCCTCCCATCCATACTAAGCCCTTCGGGTCTCGTATGGATGTTAAGGGGTAACTCCACGCTGAAATTAAATAAAAAACAGCATGTGGTACCCCCCTAAATCCATAACACATACTTATCCGAGCATGCAGCCCGGCAGGTCAGGAAAGGGGGGGACGACGACGAGCGAGTGCCTCCCCCCCTCCTGAACCATACCAGGCCACATGCCCATACCAAATTATTCAAACATTTGTAAACAGACCAATTAACTGAAATGGTTTGACATTTGTACCCCAAATATGACGTTCCCTGAGGCGTTGGTAAACCGAGGTACGCCTGTATTAGTATTGCAATCCTTTGTATTGGGATACATAGAACCAACATACATCTGAATTGGCAACATAGCACAACATTTGTGTCACATTGGAGATATCTGGCTAGTTATACTGACCATGCCCAGGGACCTAGGATTGATTCACAGCACAGAAATACAGGCTGGGTTAGCAATGTAGCTCCGTGGATTAGTGGTTAGCACTACTGCCTCATAACTCTAGGGTTGTCGGTTTGAATCCCAACCCCGGCGAGGTAGTAGCATGATCTCCGTGTGTGGCTGTCTTCACATACATATTCTGGCAACATCTTTGCTTTCTGTCTAAATGATCCCTAAAATGTGAATTAGAATGAGGCCTTGTCTGTTGAAACACCTTCAAAGCTGCACCTTATGTGAATGTCATACAATGGGATAAGATAAGGGCCTGAATCACTAATAGATTTGATAATGATGGTTTACACTCCACCCACTTTTGTGAAGGATTTGGCAAGCAAAGAGCTGACAGAGAGAGAGAAGAGTGAGACGAAGAAGAGTGAGCGAGAGATACATATGAAGAGTGATAAAGAGAGACATTCAGAAGAGTGAGCGAGAGAGAAGAGCGAGCCAGTGAGACAAAGAAGAGTGAGCAAGAGATACATACTGAAGAGTGATAAAGAGAGACATTCAGAAGAGTGATAAAGAGAGAGAAAAGACTTGGTTGGTGAATCCACACATCAAACTTGTCACAAATCCTGGCGTGCATTTTTCCCCCAAATGCATAGCAGACCCTTATCCCAGCAGGCAGGTACCGCACGCCTTCAAAGATTTATTTCCTTTGTTGATTTTCCTGCTTCGCTCACACTATATGCAATTGAAAATTACTCTTTAAGTTGCCAATTTTAATGTGTTTTCTAGAGAATTACTAACTAGTTGTGTTTTCAATTGTGTGTAGCATTGCGATTTCTATTTGAGTCTAGATGTTAAATTGCTAATAAATGGCCACAATTCTCAAATACCTTTGAACTCTCGCTGCAACAAATGGTGTATGTTAATACACTCACATTCATTATATCCAATATCAGGTACGATGTCAATGCACAAATCGCACCTGAAAATGCACACCCTGGATGTGACTTGTCATGTGATTGGCATGGCCAGCAGCTTGCTCTTTGCATGGCAAATTGCACCCAATGTTACTGGGGGCAAACACCACTGTCACATCTAATCCGATGCGGCAATTGTCCAACTTACAGTGAAGTTGCACGAGTTCACAATCCAATTGGATGTGAACAGAGCCTACAGTGGCCAATAGGATGCGACTTGGTCTACGATTTGCAAGTCGCCTGTCATGCCAATTGCATGGCAATCGCAAACAATGTTACTGGGGGCTACCCGGTCACATTAAAGCAGATTTCTAAGTGGTGTTATTGACACCACAGTCACATCATGTGACTTGCATAGAAGTTGCATGATTTCAAAGTCGGGGTACATGGTGATTTCAAGTGCAATTTGCAAGACATTCGACATCGATCTCTCAGCAAATTGCATGAAAAGTAGTGTATTCATTACTCTATTATTACTTGCGGCTCCTACCAAGTTTGAACCACAACAATATGAACGCTCCAATAGCGTGCTCATTGAGTGGGACTTGGCATGTGATTTGCACAACATGCAAGCTGTAAATCGTCTGCAAAGTCGCACCCTATTGTCTGCTATTAGAGTGACCACATGGGTGCGTTTCAAACACTGATTTCTATAGTAGTACATGTACTACTTTAGTGGCAATTTGCATAGAGATCTGTGTCAGATGTCTTGAAAATTGCATTGAAGTGGTCAACTTTACTGTAAGTTGCATGATTTGTAAATCAGCTTTGCCCAGAGTGTAATGTTTGGTGATGTTTGATTTCTGGAGTGTTTTACCAATTGATGGGAAATTCACCATACTAGTCAAATCGATTTGTCATTTTCAGTATTGCATACAAGATGTGGTCATGTGACTGTCTTAACTCATGCGAGAATCTGGAGGGAATTGTGACCATAGTAGCAATAAAGGTTCCAATTGGGGTTCCCTTTCACATCCCTGCTCAATGTTCTGTTGTATGCTGCACACGTACATTTCACTGTATATTTCTTTCTGATTTGTGGGGCCTGTATACCAAGGGTTAATGCAGGTAGGAAGTGGATTCATCAGGTGAAAACACTTTCACTGACCAAACTAAGGTCAGTGGTGGGTGTGGCTTCATTGGGTGTGGGGCCTTGTTTGGCATGCTCCAAATACAACCTAGCTTATATAAAGATGTGCAGTAGGGAGTGATTTGGCCTGTTACTAGGCCGGGTGGTTTGTGACTAAGTCCTTGCTTGTAGTGGTTTGGGGGAGGAAGAGATTTTGTGCTGAATTGCCCCAGACACCACTCAGGCTGTGTTTGGAAGTGGGCTGGAAATGTTTGCATATTTTTGGCCTTGTAAAGTGTGTTTGTGTGTTATTGCACAATGATTGTGTTTTTTCTCTTTGCATTGAAAGCCTCACACATGTCAATCGTTTTGTTTAAAATCTGCTCTTGTTTTAATTTTGCTTGCTTATTTAGACTCAAATGCATTTTTCTTACAAACCTGCTGACAAATGTATGTGTAGGGGATTTGTAGAGGTGGGAGGGGTTTTTCCACATATGTCTTGTTTTCTTTATATTTTGATGTGTAGACTTTTTTTGTGAATGGATCTTTATACTAAATGATTGTGTAAGTAAACCTTATGTGTACGAAAATGTTACTTGATTCATCTTCCCCTTTGTTTCCTGCTATAACCTGAGCACACACAGTTCATTAGAAGTATCTTTAGATTGTAAGCTCTTATGAGCAGGAGTGTTTTATTTTTGCCACATCAATCCTATTTTTGTGACTCGCCAAGATATTGACTGTACCTACTTGTTCCTGCTGACCAAATAAATGAAGATATATTTGATCAATAAATGTTTCACCGATGTTTTTGTGTTTATTTTATGTTCAATATATGAACAACCTTAATAGTTACTTTGTATACTTATATAATCTGCTCAAATGTAGCTTGTAAGAGTGTGAATATGCAAGTGGGTGCAAACTGGCTTTTTCAAAACCAAACAAAAAAATAAAAAACCTGCTTGCACCACAATATTATGTACTAATGAATATGTCACATTCACTGTGCAGCCAGCTACAGGTTTTCTACAATTTGATTTACAGTAATAAAATAGTCCCCACTGTATGTTGATTTTTGGCCTTTGGCAACAAAGATATATTAGCCAAGGTTTAAAAAGAAAAAAAAATCACTAAAACACACATTCGCGAAAGCTATCATAGCCGTGCATAGAAATGAGCGATCGTGCATAGATATGCGCGATCGTGCACAAATAAACGCCAAACAGGTGTCCCCCATGGCGCACGAGCAGCTATCCTCCTGGAAGTCCGTCATCTGGTGCGCACGCACCCGGAAGTGGTTGTGGGGAGTGTAAGTGGATGAGAAGTGGTTGGAGGTTTTGTGTTGGTTGAAGATTTTGATAACTTTATTGGCATTTGGACATGGCGAGAGCACAGTTCTCAACTGAGGAGATGATCCTTATATGTAAAATAACTGTGGCCATTGCAAATATGTTTATAACATGTGAGGGACAAGTAATTGTAATTTTGTGGGTGGGGCCTAGCAGAATCTCACTTGGTGCACATGCTACTTATCTGTACATTAGCTCCTGGGTATTGATGGGTCAATTATATTAACCACTTGCCTACTGGGTACTCCTACCCCCTTCCTGTCCTGGCCAATTTTCATCTTTCTGCACTGTTACCCTTTGAATGACAATTGTGCGGTCATGCCACATTGTACCCATCTTAAATTTGTATCAGTTTTTTCAGACAAATAGAGCTTTCTTTGGGTGGTATTGACTTGCTGCTGTGAGTTTTACTTTTTGCTCGATAAACCACAAAATAGCTCATAATGAATAAAAGTCTGTTTATATTATAACATTTGGTAAACTGGTAATTTAGCAACACTGATGTGCGTTGATGAGGCGGCACTGCTGGCCACAGGTGGGCGGAACTGTTGGGTGGCACTGGTGGGCACTGATCATCGGGGCCAACCCCTGCTTTGATAACTGCTGGTTCTCGGCAGTACTTTCCACACATTCTGACAGCGTGATGAAAGTGCAGCCAAGACCCGGCAAATGCATTTCCCGGTGATCAGCGTGTCATTGGACATGGCTGATCACATGGTAAAAAGCCGCTGTGATTGGTCTTTACCACATCACGTGATCAGCTGTGTCCTTAGGACACAGCAATCACGGAGAGCGCGTTCTGCCAGGATGTCATATGACACCCTCCCAGAGCTGCCTGGATGCAGTGTAGCGTTATTCGGCTATCTGCGGTCGCCAAATAGGTAACCAGCTAGGCCTTCATGGCTAATCTTTGAATATCTGGACATGTATACTGCGTATAATGCATTACATTCTACAATGTGTTGGTGTACATGGTATTACAGTGTGCAATGCGTTGCTGGATTCTGCATGACAGTGGACAGCGTATCACAGTGTGCAATGCGTAGCTCCAGCCTGCATGACAGTGTACAGTGCATTACAGTCTACAATGTGTGGGTGTACACGGTATCACAGTGTGCAATGCGTTGCTCCATCCTGCATGACAGAGTACAGTGCATTACAGTCTACAATGTGTGGGTGTACACGGTATCACAGTGTGCAATGCGTAGCTCCAGCCTGCATGACAGTGTACAGTGCATTACAGTCTACAATGTGTGGGTGTACACGGTATCACAGTGTGCAATGCGTTGCTCCATCCTGCATGACAGAGTACAGTGCATTACAGTCTACAATGTGTGGGTGTACACGGTATCACAGTGTGCAATGCGTAGCTCCAGCCTGCATGACAGTGTACAGTGCATTACAGTCTACAATGTGTGGGTGTACACGGTATCACAGTGTGCAATGCGTTGCTCCATCCTGCATGACAGAGTACAGTGCATTACAGTCTACAATGTGTGGGTGTACACGGTATCACAGTGTGCAATGCGTAGCTCCAGCCTGCATGACAGTGTACAGTGCATTACAGTCTACAATGTGTGGGTGTACACGGTATCACAGTGTGCAATGCGTTGCTCCATCCTGCATGACAGAGTACAGTGCATTACAGTCTACAATGTGTGGGTGTACACGGTATTACTTTGTACAGAGTATTACAGTGTGCAATGCGTTGTACACTGCAGTCTGCACTAAAGCATTTTACACTCATGCACTGTACACACTAACGCATTTGACATTTCTAGTGTGCAATGCCTTGGACAGTACAATGCATTTGCAGTATTGGTGTATGTTTATTAAGCACAGATAATTCATCTGATTTTAGTTATCAAGGAGAAGTCTTCTCTGTCCCCCTGTTTATGAGGTGGAGGACAATTGTTTTCCGAAGAGGAGAGGAGACATTTTTTCAAGGAGATCTGTATAGATTTCCAGAGATATGTGTAGATGGTTGAGGGGCTGCATGTGATCTCCGGAGATAATTGTGATTAACGATCACCTGAGTTAAACCAGTGAATGAAAAGTGTAAAAAAACATGGATTGAAAATAATCTGCACTGACCACTGTGCTTTGTCAAGCCACATATTGGCACATTCTGGTGTCACACAGATGCGATGTGAAATTTGCAGTGTTTTCTGTGCAAGCGCTGCACCGCATCACAACCGCAACCCCTTCATGCCACCTGCTGCGGCTTTCTAGGTGAAGTTACCAACACACCAATATTGGTACACAAAGCGTATTGCGATTTGCCAAATTGGATGGCATGCCTATTCACACCCATGTGCATACCCTGAAAAAGGGTCCTGCACATTTTTGGCCCGGATGCGGTGCAATTTGAGGTGTGCAAAATGTTTGTCTCTAATTGCAACGCACACAAATTGCATGTGATTTGCCCAGGAGTGCGGTGTTAGACCAAAATGCATGTATGTGAAGCCAGAATAAAAGGATGTGGATTTTGTCTATTTTTACTTGCGCATGTTAACATTATGTAAGTGCATTTTTCTTCTGTTTAACATGCTATAGAAATGCAACATGCATTTGGATGGAGTGTTTTTGTATGTGCATTTTGGAAGTATTCTAAACACACATTGACCCTAGGGCCACACCATATCTTATGCAGGCCATAGATGGGTCGAAAATCGGCCGATTTTTCGGCTGAAAATAAAATCGGCCGATTTTCGGATCGTTAGTGGGCTATTTGTTCGGCCGTTTTTCGGTATTTTGGCAGATTTTTTTTTTCGGTAAAGTTGGAAAAAAACGGCCGAATTTGTCGATCGGCCGATTTTCGCGGCAATGATGGGCAAATCGGCCGATTTTTTTACTGATAAAAAATCTGCACATGAGCAGTGACCTGCAAGAGGAAGACAAAAAGAAGAAAAAGAAGAAGAGGATGATGATGATGAAGATGATGAAGAAGAGGATGATGATGAAGAAGAAGAAGAAGAAGATGATGAAGAGGAAGAAGAGGATGATGATGAAGAAGAAGAGGAAGAAGAAGAGGAAGAAGAAGGATGAAAAATGAGAGGAATTCCAGTATGGCAAAAAGTGTCCCTGCAGAGAGCTCCGCTATTTCTTTGACAGTTCCTTGACATTTACAGCGGTTGCAACATTGTATCTATTTGTTTCCGAATAAAAACATCTGTATCCGAAATGGATACAAATACATTGTTGCAACCGCTATAAATGTCAAAGAACTGTCAAAGAAATAGCGGAGCTCTCTGCAGGGACACTTTTTGCCGGCTGTAGACGGGATGAAAATCGGCCGATTTTTTTTTTACCATTGCTGGTAACGTCGGCCGCTTGAACAACCGATTTTTCATTTTTTAAAAGAAAAATCGGCTGTTTTTCTCCCCGTCTATGGCCTGCATAAGCATTAGTGTGCCTGGGGGAGGGGGGGACCTTTGGCCTTTCCAAACACAGTAGATGCTCCAAGAATGTTTCCTTAAACTCTTGAAATGGTTAAAAAGGAAAGACACTCTAGATAGCCTGCACTGAGAATTGACTGTCATGATGACGTGTCAATGATTATTTGCTCTCATTTTTCAGGAGTGGTACTGCTTGCGGTTGAAGCTGGTAGAAATCCACCTTCACGTCCTCCACTCACCTTCACTTGTGGCCAGTGGATATTTTGTGGCCGCAGGCAAGAACTGGCATCGAGGACCTGCATAATGACCCTGGCATGCCAGAGGTGGTTTGGAAGCAGCACAGCAATTTGACCATCCCTTTCCTCTATGTTGGTTTTAGGGTGCAGAATTGCTTCTCGTTCGTGAACGGACTGTCGCCGGATATCAGAGTCCCCATATTTTCAAGATATGTTTTAGCCATGTTGGCTTATTTTTATGTTATTTTCCAAGTGTGTCGCACCTAACCGCACAGTAGTGTGGTGCCATGCGTATTTGTGGCTGTGAATGGGGCTGTTTTTAATAGACGTGTGTAGGTGCAACAACGTTTTCATCATGGTACCTGCGCACATCTACATAGGGCATTGCATTTCTTTGCTGTGCTGGAAAATGTGTGTTCTTGCATGCGTTTCTGCACCACCAATGGTGTGAACAAGTCCTAAGGGCTGGTTCACACTATAGAAACAGTCTAGATGTGTTCCTGATGGGTTTTTTTCATGCCCTTTTGGCATGCATGTTTAGTGTGTTCCAGTACATTTTGGATGCGTTTTGGACATGTTTACATTGCATTTTTGTATCCCTTCCACTTATTTTTTTCTATTTTCTTTGTATTCAATGTAGTTAGGGACATGTGCGTTTTAGTACATTCAAGGACGTTTCAATGTGTTCCAGTACAGTTCTGTGCAGAAACAATGCAGCGCTGATGTGAACTATGACATTGACAACCATATAACCTTCTTTCTGTGCGTTTGTGATGCTGAAAAAGCAACTGAAACACATGTAGTGTGATCTGGCCCTAAAGGTTATTAGAGGTCAGGGAACAGGACTGACCAGGAATTGTGAATTCAATCAGACTAGTGGTGAGATACAATCAGCAATTGTATAATAATGTGAGATCTGAACTGTAGCTGATAGAAAATGAGACACATTCACTTGATCAGTAAATAGATAGTTAAAGAGTGGGGCGGTGATCCATAGATTTGCATATGGGACAGGTGATGATGGGGTGGGGGAGGGGGTCAAGTTGTATAAGGAGACAGATTTAAAAGAGAAAAAAGTTGCAATGAAATATACACGGCATGAAACTTGCACATGACCTAATTGGCAGAAGAACAGTACGCAAGTAACATTCATCCACTTTCTAGTCACTAGGCAAAATCATAATTGATTGATCAATATTCCTGCCACAACCCAGAAAATTGATCTCCATTTTTTTGGGATGTTGCCAAGACTGGGATTAGAACCCATGACCCAAGTGCTGTAAGTTCTGAGCTCTAACCACTAAACCACTGTGGGAAACACAGTTTGAGCTATAATGTAGAATAGTTACATTGTTTAAAAATGATAAAGCGAGCGCTGGTCAAATGATATAGACTAGTAAAATGGTATTACACAAGATAAATATAACCACGAACAGTAGTGCATGAACTCGTGAAAGGTCATCCACCTCTGTGACAGTGTACTACACTATTGAGCACCTTTCTGGCTCCTGTGGCTGAGCTAATTCCTCCCCAGGACCATTTGGGCACCCACCCTGATGGATGGATGGATGGAGCTGGATGACTAACCCATAGCTGCCAGCATACCGCTGCACCCCCAGATGTGCGATGTGTATAACCCATGCACATTAATACTTTTTTTCTGGTGAGTGTAGACCAGTCCCAAGGGTGGTTTACCTTTCACGAGTTCATGCACTACTGTCCGTCACGGAGAGACCACACGTGCCATTCATAGGCACTCTCTGAGTTGGTACTCTCACACGAAGGACATTCCATTATTCAGGAATGATTCTATGAACTTATTTTAGCACGATTTACCAGTTTACATCATTATTGCAATTCTTTGCACTTTTTGGTTTTTACATGCGTTCATTATTGATCACATGCATTTATAGCGCTGCACTTGTCTTTAACATAGAATAGTTACGTGATTAAAGATAATGAAGATATATAACTATATTGGGAAATTAGAAGTATATAAATTATTTGAGATATAAGTGTGAAAAATTTGAAAATAAAATGTATGACATTCATTAGTAAATGCAATACTTTCCTGATCATTTTGGAGAAACAGCCAAAAAAAAATAGCAAAAGAGAATTTTCAGAATGTAATAGTACAGCTGTATTAGAATTTTCTATCAGAAAGACGCCAATGTTAATAAAGCCCGCGCTTGTGCGCCATCTAGCGAATATATCCGGTATTGCACCTAAAAATGTGCCAGACAGGATACCTCATTCACTAATGGCAAAGTAGTCAGTAGACGCTCGTTAATGAGCTTGCTAGACGCTGGTCAGACCACTGATTGATTGACCGGAGTCTGCCTGAATGGTCAGTCTCTGCTATTACACTCACATCTTAGTGAATCAGGGCCTATGTGTCATCCCGCATGGTTCATATCTTGGAGACTAAGGTGGAGTCCAGTCCGAGTTTTCCAGGCAACTTTGGCAGAGTTGGTTCTGGACCGGATTTTGCGGTCCACTGATGACCACCAGGAGGTGGTATAAATATAGCAGGACTGGAGCAAGCAGTTTCTTTTGGTCTGGGTCTCAGGAAGACATACCTGAGGGAGCTGTGGATGAGAAAGTTTGCTTGTACAATAAAGGAAAAGGCTTGCACGCCGTTTTGTTCTGTTGGTGACTGGGAAAAGCCCTTCACCTGTGAGATATGAATCACTTCTGTTTAGTTAGTGCCTGGATGGCGAGGATTTATTTTCTGTTTTGTTTATTATGCATGCAGCCTTTTAAATAAAACTGGCTAAAAGTCAGATTTTTAAGAAAGACCTGCTGTCTGGACTACCTTTTTCCCAGGGAAGGTGATCCCCCACCTGAGCTAACCCCCACAATATACACTCACACACACACAGCAAGAGCACCATATCTTGGATTTTATCCCATTACACTAGTTCCACTCCACCAATACATTAATCTTTGAGCATCTTCAGGAAATCCTGTCCTTTACAGACAGTAAAGACACATTATACAGGATTTATATGGCGCCAACAGTTTGCTCAGCACTTTACAATATAACGGGAGACAATACAGCAGCAATACAGTTCAATACAAGAGGGTTAGGAGGGCCCTGCTCCTTGGAGCTTACAATCTAAGAGGGCCAAAGTAACCATACCAAAGTAACCATATCTGCTGAAAGCTGACGCCTGCAGCAAGGTAGGTATACTAGGAGTTGATGGAGTTTAGGCTTACCTAGATGATTGTCGTTCCATGCCACCTCCCCCCTACCCATTACAAACACACATCTCAGTGTTAAGGCCTTGCAATTTGCAGCTACAGCATGAGGACTGTCACATGGAGGAGGTCACCCAGAGTTTTGCCTGTTACAGCAATGGTGCAAGGCCTCCAAAACAATCAGAGGTGGCAAAGGAGCATGGGTGGATGAATATACCTTGCCGCTTAGAGGGTGGGCTATCAGCAGATACAGTTGTTTTGTCCCGAACGGGCAGGTAACAGTGTCTCCCTAAATGAAAATCATAGAACAATAATGTGATAGACAAAAGGTAATTTTAACAGACATTGCTTGCCAAGCTAAGTTTGCACAGCAAAAATAATTGCTTTCTGTATGTGGTCAATATTAAAAGAAAACTTAGGCACATAAAAAAAACAGAAGAACCCATAATAGCAATTATAAAGGATACAAAAAATCTACAGTTATTATACAGAATTTATACAGCACCAACAGTTTGCTTGGCATTTTACAAAATAAAGGCAGGCAATACAGTTACATTACAATGCAATAAAAGAGAGTTCAGAGGACCCTGCTTACAATCTAAAAGGGAGGGGCAAGTATTATTACAAAAAGTAATAATTGCAAGGGATGAGCTGATGGGGAAAGTAGAGAAAGTGAAAGTTTCACTTTCCATCTGTTGCCATCTGTCTGGCAGTCTCCTACTCTGTCCACCTTTTAGCGATCCCTAAAAACACAACTCTTCAGGGAATCCTATCCTACCTCCACCTAATAGAGTTGTGTTTTTAGGGATCGCTAAAAGGTGGACAGAGTAGGAGACTGCCAGACAGATGGGGGTGAGGAGTTTCAGGGGATTGGAAAAGTCCTGGAGATGAGCATGGGAAGAGGTGACAAGGAGGAGGAGAGGAGGTCTTGGGATGAGCAAAAGAAGGAATGGGTGATTTGTGAGATGAGGTTGGTGATGTAGTTTGGGGCAGAGGTGTGGATGGCTTTTTATGTTGTTGGTAGTATTTTGAATTTTATTAATTGGGTGAGGGGAAGTCCGTTGAGGGGAGCAGAGGGAATAGCAGAGAGGAGTAGTGGACAATGAGCAGTTGCTAAAGTGGAGCTGCACCCAAAGGGGGAAGTTCTGCTTTAAGTACTGGTCACTCATTCCCCGTGAGGAATTAGCACCTTTGGGGAACAGGAACCCAATTTTGACAGGTACCCACTCCCAGTTCTATTGTAAGATCACCTAGGCACTTCTTGCGCATGCGCAGTGAGCACTCAGCTGTGAAGACGCAAGCTGTCACAGCCGGGTGCCCACACTTAGGGAAACCGACTACGGTGAGTACACTGCTGGATCGTGAGACAGGCTAGTGGCTGTTTTTAAAAGTCTAACAGCAGCATTCATGATAGACTAAAGCTGACCATACACTGTTAGAACTTTGGCCAATTCAGGGGATTCAAGCAAAATTCTGTAAAATTCAGCAAAATAACAGTGTTTGACCCTACTAGCTGTACAAAAGTCAGCTACTGAATCGACCTTTGTCAAAGGAGCCGGAGGAAAAATAATTGGCCAAACAGTGCCTGCAGTTAATCAACTGTTCAGATATTCTGACAGCCGGCAGCACTCACCCATTAAATCCATTACGGGACTGAAATGCAGTGATCGGTTTATCTCAAAATGTAATTACCTAATGTAATTCCCACTTTTTAAATGAAGCTGTTACCTACTTTTTGAAGTACCTCAACAGACATCCCCAACAATTTATGGAGATTTTGGAAAAACTTCAGTCTGTCTAAAGGAAAAAATTTTTCTCTCCTTAGCTGCCAAAAAATTGACAAGAACTGAAAAACATTTTGGCAAGCAGCCAGATTTATAATGGGACCTTCTTTGATGCTCATAGTAATATATCTATTTCCTTTGGCCAAAGATGTGGTGGTTTCCTGCCTGTAGCATCCAGAAGTATCCTGGAAAATCTATCATGAGAATGACATGCAGTTCAAGGAAGAGACTAAAAATTCAGGAAAAAATCTTGATTTACTTGAAGTTTACTTTAAGGGCAGAAACTGGATGCATTTTCAAAATTTCACTTTAGAGCTCATTTTCTTCCTTTACTAGACCACAAAGTAAAGAATTAGAGAAACCATTAAACAAGCACATTGTAAATTCAGTGCTTACCTAAAGAGGTTTCTGCAATTCCAAATTTTTCTGGATCAATATAAACTCTTAAGTTGGTACAATTGTTTTTTCTTTTGTATGGCAGATGATGAGGTACAGCACAGGTCATTTATCATTTGTTTGTCCATAGGTAGTCTTAGACTTGCAATACACACTTAAATCTGCCATAGACGGTTCAAATCTCAGCTGGTTCAGCAAAGATTCGAACTATGCATAGGTAGGCTGAATGTAACCAAGTTGACTAATCAATCAACTTGAGTACAACCAGCCTGTCAGATTTTACATGTGATTTTTGCTAGTGAATATTATAGCAGGTAGAATTAATCACTGTGTTCTCCCAGCAGGGATGACTCCCCATCCACCCCTGACTGGAAAACACAATGGCTCCGTGGGAGACAATCCTCCATCAACACTGTCTGTGTAGAGGGGGGGGGGGGAATTGAGCGATTTTCTTTCCTGCAAGCTGTGGTTGCAGGAAAGAAAATCGCTCCATCTTTGGCTGGTTTTAAGCTTTACAGTTTCTTTTTGTTGAGCCCATTCTGCCTACAGTGGGGAAAGTAATTATTTGATCCCCTGAAGATTTTAGCAACCAATATCCATAAAGACACATGATACAAATGTTACAATTTGAGTTGCAGTTCAGTGAGTAAAATAAGTATTTGATCCCCTACCACCACCAATTATTCTGGCTCCCACAGTCTGGCTATGTGCTCATGTGGTACACAGATTAGTCCTGTCAATTTAAGAAGGTGCTCCTAATGACAACTTATTACGTATATAAAAGACCGCTATCCACAGAAGCTTTCTTCCATTCACACCTCACCATCATTATGGGCAAGACCAAAGAGCTGTCAAAGGACGTCAGGGACAAGATTGTAGACCTGAACAAGGCTGGAATGGGCTACAAGACCATCAGCAAGAAGCTTGATGAGACGGAGACAACTGTTGGAGCGATTATTCACAAATGGAAAAAATACAAAGTAGCCATCAATTGCCCTCAGTCTGGAACTCCATATGGGATTTCGCATCATGGGGTAAGGATAATCATGAGAAAGGTGAGGGATCAGCCCAGATCTGCTCATATTCAGCCAAATGCTTCAGAACTCATTGGACGCCACTTCACAGTGCAGATGGACAATGACCCAAAGCATACTGCAAAAGCCACCAAAGAGTTTTTTAAGGGAAAGAAGTGGAATGTTATGCAATGGCCAAGTCAATCACCTGACCTGAATCCGATTGAGCATGCATTTCACTTGCTGAAGATGCCCCAAGAACAAGCAGGAACTGAAGACAGTTGCAGTAGAGGCCTGGCAGAGCATCACCAGGGATGAAACCCAGCGTCTGGTGATGTCTATGCGTTCCAGACTTCAGGCTGTAATCGACTGCAAAGGATTTGCAACCAAGTATTAAAAAGTGAAAGTTTGATTTATGATTATTATTGTCCCATTACTTTTGGTCCCTTAACAAGTGGGAGGCACATATGCAAACTGTTGTAATTCCTACACTGTTCACCTGATTTAGATGTAAATACCCTCAAATTAAAGCTGACAATCTGCAGTTAAAGCACATCTTGTTCGTTTCAGTTCAAATTCATTGTGGTGGTGTATAGAGCCAAAAATGTTAGAATTGTGTAGATGTCCCAATATTTATGGACCTGACTGTATGCAGTCCCAAATGCAGACAGTGTGCCTTTTGGAGCTGTTCACCTGTCCTTGCACGCCTATCGAAATCATCTGTACGCTGGAGTCCGCACAGCCGCTGCGGCTTCACATGCATTTACAAATGTCTCATTCATGTTGTACAGGCCTGTGAGCCCATGTGAATGAATCCTAAGAATTAATTTTTAAACTTGCTATGCATAACTAATATATATCTATATATATATATATATATATATATATATATCAGTTGGAAACTTGGAAGCTCTCAATGAAAGGACTTTAGGGCATTGCTAATACTGCATTCAGAGAGGCAAGGGTGAACTGCACCAATGCCCTGCACCAAACCTACCACAGCATACAGCAAAGCTTCCTAGGTAGTGACTCTAACCTTATTATTATTATTATTATTATACAGGATTTATATAGTGCTAACAGTTTGCTCAGCACTTTACAATATAACGGGAGACAATACAGCAACAATACAGTTCAATACAAGAGGGTTAGGAGGGCCCTGCTCCTTGGAGCTTACAATCTAAGACCTTATTTATCATTAAGGTAATTTTCCAAAAGAAAAACATGCAAACCTTTCTTGATCTGGGCCACCTACATGATCAACTTTGGGAGGAAATGTGAACTGTTACATTTCAGGGCTTCCATGCACAATAATGGTCCTATGCTAATGTATTGTGAACCATTTTGTATGGCCAGAGGCAGAGCTAACAGTGCCTGATTGCTTGCACATGGCATCCCAGCTTAAATATCAGCAGCAGTGTGCACAGCAGGGTATATATGAACTGTTGCATCCCTGTAGAAGCCGGAGAATGTCAAGAATGTCAGTTATGCAAACAAGCAGTTTTGTCTTCCAGTGTGGAAATAAGAAGTCTAGCAATCTTGAAACTATTACTAAGAGACCTTTCTCAGTAGCACTTAATGACTCACGCTGTAACTGGAATTAGCATAATACCTTGAATGGGTGAACTACCTGCGACAAGCTGCAACGTTTATTAATAAAATGCAGTAAACATACAGTAAGCATGTGAACACAATCATTCCATTATATCATTATTGTGGTTTCCTAAAAATAAACAAATGTCGTCCTGACATCCTTTGATTGAAAAATTATAAGGAACTGGGCAGAAAATTGTAGGCCGAATAGAGCCTGCATCCAATTAGATGCAAGCACTGCTCAGGCATTTTAAAATCCCGCGGTGACAGCTGTCAGAATACAATATCCACAGCAGGAGATTCATCCATTTGCACTGTTTAGCATGGATGGAGGAATTTGTTAGATTTATCAGTATCTATCAGTTTATGGCTAGCTAAAGAGTGGAATAGAAGCTTGACTGGGTGACTGAGGATCTGTGATGCAGCTGGGAATATTGGTGGTAAGAGATGACCATGGATAGTCCAGCTCTTCAATGTCCATCTTTCTATTTAAAAGTAGTTTATATAATCACTAATTCCATTATTTTTACAGTTCTTCTTTTGTAAATGTCAGAATTAACTTATATACAGCTCAGTCTTCTTTGTGCAGTGATTCCCTCCAACTTCCAATTGGGGACCAGAACACTCTCCTTGATGGGACTACATGTCTCATGATTACTTGGTAATGTGCATGTGCAATGAAGTTCCATTTTATAATTATGAGAATGTTTTTTCTATTTAAATAAATGTTATTGACCATATTTACATTGTTTCTTGTTCAGATATCTATCAATTAATCACTTTTCTGTATCATCAATGTTGTCAATCATACCAGGCTGGCAGGGAGGTGACTAGATCACAGGCCTCATTCAGCTCCAGCCTATCTCTGCCGCCTGTGCATGTAAAGCTGCAGGAGGTATCATTATAGTCCTTGGGGGGAGAGCATGCATGCAGTAGTGGCTCTGTTAAGACAGCACTATTAGGCCCCTTTCACACAAGCGGTCCGTTTTCAAGAGGATTTAATCTGTCCATCTATAGACTTCTATGGACCAGTGGGTGTCAGCGGACAATAATCTGATCCAATCCTGTACGCCGAAAAAAGACAGATGGGGATCCGTTTCCCATGCGTCCAGCGGATGGAAATGGACAGGCGGTCCGTTTCCATCTGACCGTCCCATTGAAATCAGCATGCAGTGGCGGACAGAGACCTGTCATCTGCCTGCGCAGCGGGGATAAGCGGAGAGTCCCCCCGCTGAGCAGGCGGATCGCGCTAATGGATCTGCCCCATCTGAAAGGGGCCTTAGGGCTCATGCACACTGAGAGTCAAAAATGTCGCTTATACAGATGTTTGGCAATTGTTTTTCTCTACCTCGAAAGTCCCCTATATGTAGCCTATGTGGTTGATTTACTAACACTGGAGAGTGCAAAATCTGGTGCAACTTTGCACAGAAACCAATCAGCTTCCATATATTTTTTTTTTCAAAGCTTAAATGAACAAGCTGAAGTTAGAAGCTGATTGGCTGCCATGCACAGCTGCACCAGATTTTGCACTTTACAGTTTTAGTAAATCAACCCCTATATGTCCCTGCACACAAACAGAATAAAAACCATCACTTGTGCGTTTAGGAGAGGAGCGTTTCAGCAGAAAAAACACCTGACACACTCAAATTCCTGTAAATGCGCCTAAATATGCCTAAAAGCTAGGCACGCTTAGCCCTTGAGCATTTATTCATTCCAATGGGCAGAAAAAAATAAAAAACTGGAAAATGGAATAAATGAACGCTCAAACGCTTGACGCTCCTAAAAATGTGTGCAAAATGCAGCTTTAGGCGATTTATTTCAGTTGCTTTTTCTCCTACCTGGAGCAAATGCATTGAGAAGAGCTGGGAAAATGCCCACTCTGCATGAGGCCTTAAAGCAGTATTAAACCCAAAAGCAAGTATTTAGCATATTGTAGCTTACCAATTCTTAGATGTGATGACTGCATTTGTTTTCTTTGTTAGGCTTTCTTTCATTTTCACCTGGTAATCCAGCCAGTAAGTCTTTTGTTTTTCTAAGAACAAGATCTCCTGCAGATTTATCAGTTACAGAGATGAGACAAACCATTTAGAACTGGTGGGGGTGCTTACAATGATCATCTTTTATTTATGTAAAATTGTTATCCCAATAGGAAAAAACATTTGCTGTAACTGTTTATAAACTGTTAGCTGGAGTTTGGCTTCAATTTGTTAGCGTACCTAATCTGCTAACACTCCCCTTCCCCCAGACTGACAATGCTGCTGTCCAAATGTGCCCACTATGCTCCTTCATCCAAAGCGGGGGCACATTTAATACAGGAGGTGTGTTACCTGCCAGATCACCAGGTGAATGCTGAAGGGGAAAAAAGCCTAAAAAATAAAACAAATGCATACACCACATCTAATGATTCATAGGTTGCAATATATTACATTTTTGGTTTTGGATTTAATACCACTTTAATGGGAGCTGCTGCAAAAACAGGAGTTTGCTAGGTAAGAAAAAGATCCCGTGCTGAATTGAAGGGACTGAAAACAACATGGCTTATCAAATAAATATATATGTAAGTATGTCTATGTGATAGTTTTAACAATTAGGGATTAATACCACTTTAAACTATTGTAAATTAAAGGTGGACTGATACTTTAACACAGGTAATACCTGATTATCACAAGGCCAAAACCTGTTGCATGCATCATTTACAAAATTCACACGTTTTCAGGGTTGTAGTTATGTTATTGATACTATGGAAAACTGTTAGGGACCACCTCCCACCACTTCCACAATCTCTATTTCAAAGCATTTCTTCTAGCACTTATATAGTATTTCCCAAGCTATACTGTATATGTACAGTTGTGTTCAAAATAATAGCAGTGTGTTGAAAAAAGTGAATAAAGCTCAAAATCCTTCTAATAGCTTTTATCTCCATACATACAAATGCATTGGGAACACTACACATTCTATTCAAAATCAAAACATGAAGAAAAATATATCAAATTTGTGTTGTTCCTCTAAAATAAATAAAAAAAATTGAATATTAGACTGTTCAAAAAAAATAGCAGTGTTTGTATTCTTCTTTACAAACTCAAACATTCACTATATAAACTGAAAAATATTTGAAGATTTTGCTTTCCTTTGAATCACTTAATTAATATTTAGTTGTATAACCACTGTTTCTGAGAACTGCTGTACATCTGTGTTGCATGAAGTCAACCAACTTCTGGCACCTGTGAACAGGTATTCCAGCCCAGGATCATTGGATTACATTCCACAGTTCTTCTCTATTTCTTGGTTTTGCCTCAGAAACTGCATTTTTTATGTCACCCCACAAGTTTTCTATTGGACTTAGATCCGGGGATTGGGCTGGCCACTCCATAACGTCAATCTTGTTGGTCTGGAACCAAGATGTTGCACGTTTACTGGTGTGTTTGGGGTCGTTGTCTTGTTGGAACACCCATTTCAAGGGCATTTTCTCTTCAGCATAAGGCAGCATGACCTCTTCAAGTATTCTGATGTATTCAAACTGATCCATGATCCCTGGTATGCGATAAATAGGCCCAACACCATAGTATGAGTAACATCCCCATATCATGATGCTTGCGCAACCATGCTTCACTGTCTTCAGAGTGTACTGTGGCTTGAATTCAGTGTTTGGGGGTCGTCTGACAAACTGTCTCCGGCCACTAGACCCAAAAAGAACAATCTTACTTTCATCAGTCCACAAAATGTTGCGCCATTTCTCTTTAGGCCAGTCAATGTGCTCTTTGGCAAATTGTAACCTCTTCAGCACGTCTTTTTTTCAACAGTGGGACTTTGCGGGGGCTTCTTGCAGATAGCTTGGCTTCACATAGGCGTCTTCTAATTTTAACAGTACTCACAGGTAACTTTAGACCTTCTTTGATCTTCATGGAGCTGATCGTTGGCTTAGTCCTTGCCATTTTGGCTATTCTTCTATCCATTCAAAAGGTAGTTTTTCGCTTTCTTTCACGTCTTTCAGGTTTTGGTTGCCATATTAAAGCATTTGCGATCATTTTAACTGAGCAACCTATCATTTTCTGCACTTCTTTATATGTTTTCCCCTCTCCAATCAACTTTTTTATCAAGGTACGCTGTTCTTCTGAACAATGTCTGGAACGACCCATTTTCCTCAGAATCTCAGAGAGAAATGCACTGTAACCAGCATGTACAACATTTGCTGCCTTCCTTCCTTAAATAAGGGCAATAACTGCCACCTGTTTTTCAAAGAATGAATGACCTCACTAATAGAACCCCACACTGCTATTATTTTGAACATGCCCCTTTCAATTAGTGATTCAATTACACAGAATCAGCAGCATGCACGTCATGACTGTTGGGTCTGTTGGATTTCTATTACTCTACTACACCTGCTAGTAAATTATTTGCCATGTAGAAATATAATTTCTACCAAAAACAGTGACTGATCAGGTTAGTGATGTCTGACTGCTATTAGTTTGAACACAACTGTATATTATATGAGATGTACTGTATATTGAAGAGCAGGAGTAGGCGACCTCGGCACTATAGTTGTTGTAAAACTATAAGTCCTACAAGGCATTACAGGGCTCTGAGAGCCAAAGGCATCGCTCCTAGAACTATGATTGGATTTGTAGTTAAACAACACTGCTGGAAAGCCAAAGTTCCCTACCCTTGTTGGAGAGGGACCAGTTAGAAGGTCAGGACAGGTAGCAGAAAAAGAACAGGAACAAGTATCCTAGCCAAACCACAACCATTACCAACCATACAGAGCAGATACCAAAGGACTAACTAAGCTATAAAGAGAATGGAATTAGGAAGGGGTAGTAGAGGACAATCCAAGTGGTAACTGGAGAAGCAGAAAAGCATAATTACAGGAAAGTGTTCCAAAGTGCTGACATGTGTGAACAGACACCTTAGCTATGCCACTGAGCCAATGCACTGAGCCAGTTTTAAATCTAGCACTGGATGATGTCAATGATGTGCTGCTGTAATTCCACATTTCTGTTAGCAAATGGTGAAGACATATGCTTAACAGATAAGTTCACCTTTGGGAACATGTTACATGTTCCACTTGGTTTTAGGGTGGAACATGTGACATGCTCCCAATGCTGCAGCTGCTGCCCTGCTCTGTCCTCTCCTGGAAGCTAATGGGTTGGTGGCTGCCTTCAGGCCTTATGCTGGACCGGCTCCTTCCCTGCTTCCCAGGCTGTCCTCTCTCAGGGGACAACGAGGCTGAAAGATCCTCCCTTCCAGCTCCTCTGCCTGCACGTAGGCCCCTCTTCTGGACCCCCTCCTAGGCTCCACACTCCATCCTGCTCATTCCATCTTTCACCCGAATTCTCCTACTGCTGAGCAGGCTCAGTCACTCTTAAGGGCTGTCCTGACCCCATGCCAAGCTTCCTGCTTGGGGATTGGTCAGAATCCCTTAAAAGTGCAGATCAGCTCCTCCTCACACCCGCCCACTGAGTTCTAGAGACCTCTCTAAGTCTCTAGATCAGAGGGGGGTATCAGTGAGCTGATCTGCAGTGCCTCTCAGCCCCGACCCAAATTTGACCCTCTGACTATTTCTCCCTGGCTGCTACTCAGCCTTCTAAGAAAATATAATCATCTAACTCACCCTAGCTAACTAGGAGGGTGCTACATATCCAAAAGCACCCCACAAGGGAACTGAGCAGGAGGATATATAAACGTGAGAAAAAGGAAATAGAAGTTGTACATTTCCTGAGGAAAACATCGTCTTGCAAAGGCTATGTTCATAGGTATTGGAACAAGATTTGGGGTAGTTGCAAATGCCCTTAGGCATGAAGGATTCAGAGGGCTGACACTATTAAGCTGGCCATACATCTACAGATGTTTTTATACTTAGCCTGCAGGCTAAGCAAAAGAAATCAAAATATAAATGAAAGTGAATGTCTCTTTAAATAATCTCAGTCTCTTTATATGGTCAAAGAGTAAATTATATTTAGAATATTTTCTTTCTTCACATACAGTTTTTTCTGTTGATATTCCACTTCTTGTGTTATATTGGCATTCCAGTGTAGTGATTCCCACCACCATTCACTCCTGCGCTCACCTCAAGTGGTGGACCTGCCATGTACAGGTCATAAAATGCTTTCCCAACCCTGGGGTTAATCACGCGGCTCCCACATCACTTCCGGTTTCAACAACAATCAGTCACCCGGCTCTGCCCTACACATGTCATCAAAGTCACGTGACTTCCTCAGATGTGGCCCCGCTGTCCTGTATATATGCCATATCGTTTTTATTACAATGTAACCACAATTTTGAGAAATAATTTTATTTAGATCTACTACACTATGGGGATCCCCTCTTTTATATGGGCCCATTACAGGAAATATTGGTCATTTCTTAAAGGGCCATACACCCAATTTTGTGGAAATGTCATATACCCAGGGGCGGACTAACAACTCATGGGGCCCCCGGGCAATAAGGGATCATGGGGCCCCTGTGTCCTTGCCCAAACTCAAAAAAGCCTATGAAAAAGGTACCAGGGGCATCTCATGGGGCCCCCTACTGACCCCGGGCCCTCGGGCAGTGCCCGAGTTGCCAAATGGTCAGTTCACCCCTGCATATACCATCTAAAAGTTGAGTGGAGTGTGGAGAATCTAGTGACACCAGAACCTGAATGATGAAAGTGATTAACCCCAGGGTGGGGAAAGCGTTTAATAACCTGGTACATGGCAGGTCCACCAAAGGTGGGCACATGAGTGAATGGTGGTGGGAATCACTACACTGGAATGCCAATATAACACAAGAGGTAGAATATTAAAAGAAAAAACTGTATGTGATGGAAAAAAATATTCTATATATGATTTTTTCTTTGATCACTGTACCATGTAAAGAGACGGGACATTCACTTTGATTTATATTTTGTATTTCAATGGTTTTTATTAATTTTAAACAGTATAAAACAGAGGCAACAAAACACACCCACGCAGGGGCTATCAATTGCACCGATAAAAAATTCATAATAGAGCAGACAATGCTCTAATTCCAATAAGGCAAAAACGTATGCCCACACAGGGGCTATCAATGGCACATAGGTTACAATAACATCAGTGAAACTCTGACTAATGCAACTAAAGGCAGCTGTCCACTGTCACACCAAAACAAACAAAAAAAGAGAGAAGAAGAGCAGAGAGGAAAAAAAAAACAAAAAAAACACACACCAAAGAGCAGGGGTCCACGAGCGCCAATACCAAACTCCATTACCTCCCCACACTGGCCGGGGGGAGCGCGGGAAAGGCGTATTGCAACCACGGCTCCCATATTTTCAAAAATTTATGTTGAGAGTCGTTGCATATACTCGACATCTGTTCGTTGAGCATCATAGTAGTCATACGATCCCGCACCCCCTGAAAAAGTACAAACGGAGTCTTCCAGGCCTGAGCAATAGTGGCCGATAAAAACAAATAGGAAGCCAACCGCTGCTGACGAGCCAAGAGGCCCGGTATGGGGCAATGAAGCAAAGCATACCGAGCATCCCGACGTATGGAGAGATGGAACAAAGTGAAAAGGAGGCCAAACACACGAGACCAAAAATGAACCAACCTCGGGCATGACCAGCAGATATGCAGTACATCGCCACGATGGCCACAACCCCAAAAACATCATTCACTACAGGCAGGGTTAGCCTGGGCCAGACGAGCCGGAACCCAGTACCAACGAAACAATACCTTGTAGGCTGCTTCCAGCGTGGTCGTATTAAATGAACATTTAGCTATGAGTGACCAGGCCTTATTCCAGTCCTCCGGATCCACAGCCACTCCCAGGTCGCGTTCCCACTGAACAACATATGAAAGAGAAGTGTGCGACGAGCGTCTGTTCAAAGCTGCGTAAAGAAGGGAGATAAGGCCCGGGGCACCTGGGCGCTGCTGGCAAAGCCGTTCAAAGGCAGATTTCTGATATGGGAAAGCAGAAGTGGCCCTCAGCGAGAGTAGCCAGTGCCGCAATTGAAGGTACCGAAAAAATTCCGCTGTGGGAACATCCCGAGACTCCCGAAGGACATTCCAGGTGGGAAAGGACCGAAAAATCAAAAAGTGTTGCACCTGTGAGAAACCATGAGCCACCCACCAAGAAAATGCCCTCGGGTGATCTAGACCCGGCGGGAAAAGAGGGTTGTTAACGATTGGAAGCAAGGGCAAGAAGGGTGACATCAGGCCACTGGAGTAACGTACCGAGTCCCAGACTTGTAAGCCATGGAGCAACATCAGACTCAGCGCCATAGGGCGCAGGGCAGGGGGAAGCCATAGAAGTGTCGACAGTGTGATAGGGGCACAATTAGGTAGTTCCAGCAGGACACAGAGAGGAACATCGGAGGAAGCGTGCAACATAGACAGCGGGGCAATCTGGCTCGCCTGATAATACTTAGTTACATTAGGTACCCCAAGACCACCCTGGAGTCTATGAGCAAAGAGCGTATTTCTAGAGACTCTGGGGTGTTTATTGGCCCAGATAAAACTCATAAACGTCGCCTGAAGCAACCGAAGAAAATGAGGGGGAACCCGCACTGGGAGGGTGCAAAAATAATATAACAATTTCGGCAAGATGGTCATTTTCACTGAATGAACCCGTCCTATCCAAGACAGGTGTGGAAATTGCCAGGAATGCATAGGAGAAGATAAAGAGCTAAGCAAAGGATAATAATTTGCAGCAAAAAGGGAGTCATAGGTGGGGGTCAAGCGAATGCCCAAGTATTCAAGAGAAGAGGAAGCCCACCGGTAAGGGAAGTGGGATTGTAGGCGGGAAACCAAATCTGAAGCCAAAGTAATATTGAGAGCGACGGTTTTATCCAAGTTGATACGTAGACCCGAAATCAAGGAGAAGCGCTCAAGAACCCGTTGCAAGTTAGGAAGCGTCGTCAGAGGATTAGTAAGGGTCAAGAGGGCATAGTCCGCAAAGAGGCTCATTGATTTATATTTTGAATGTATATTTGGTTGTTTCACTTTATATGTATTCATGCATTGCAGATTTATTTACTTTATCTTATTTAGCACTTGCTGGGAGTAAGTATGAATCTTTTGGAGATTGGTATTTGGTGATAGGTAGGTGCAGCTGTTTCATCCTCCTCTTATACACATTTATTTTCACAATAGTCTGTGGGTAGTCTATATACTGTTCTACTGTTTGCAGCCACAATTCGTTTTATATATATATATATATATATATATATATATATATATATATTGTTTTGGATTGTTTTTACTTAGCTGGTAGCATGGGAATTATATTTTATACTTCCATTAGATAAGTGAAGGAAATTAAGAGGTCGGTTAGCATACTGCAGAGAGTAGGAGTAGTGATATTATAAAAATGCAGAATTCAACAATTGGAAAATTATTGCAGGATTAAAGTGAAAAAATCCTCTACTTGTAGGCCAGTAATAAATAATGAGCTGTTTTCTGCATCAGTCAAGCAGGCTTTGAAGTTGCCCATACGCTTCGAATTGTCTTTTTAGACACAGCCCTAATCTTGGAAACTCACTTTCCGTGAAATATAAAGTGCCAAAGTTATATACAGTATGAGTTTACAGTTTTGAGCACTCCATCAGCCACAAGCTGATTTTAAGGAAAAAGCTGATTTACAGAGATTTTCAGTGTTGCTTCCCTTCTCTACCTCGTTGACCTTTTTCATTGCATTGCTGAAAGAGGTAGAAACAGACAGCTATAGGAAGGTTTATGAGCATGACTCAATGTGCCTCACAAACCATACTTGGTTATCTTAGCAGAAGATTCATCTTTTTGATCAGGGCCAGACTGATAATTCCACCACCCAAGGCCAGCTATTGCCCCCCTTCCACCACAGTGGGAAGGCAGGTTTTTTTTGTTTTTTTTTCAACATATTCTTGTGTTGTTGCAGGGATCTCTCCCACTGAGCTATTGTATTCTGATATGGGGGACTCTCTCCCCTGCCAGAACACACTGATCAGTGCTTGCAGTCTTTGACTGCAGTGCTGATCAAATGCTGGTTTTCCAGCATTACTGTTCAACAGAAGTTGGTCATTAGAGCAGTTTCTGTTGAACAGACAGCAGTATATGCCCATTGATTACACAAAGAAATCTAACAAATTCCTCCATCCTCTCTAAAGAGCATAGATAGACAAATATCCCACTGTAGTTATTGTGGTGTCAGCTGTCAGAATACCTAAACAGTACCTGTGCCTGATTGAATGCAGGTGCTGTTCAGATGACAATTTTCTAGCCATCTCCTTCAATTTTTTAATTGAAGGATGCTGCCATCCAGGATAGCACATTTCAACTGGTTCCCAATGAACTAATATCACACTAACAAGATCAGATATCATGGCAACACAAGGCACTCATAAACTGGTGGCATGTGCCTGAAAGAGACAGTTTACCCAGTTTATATTTGGACACCTAGAACTGGTAACTGAAAGAGTAGATTCATCAGCAGTTCTAGTACTAGGTGTAAAGATGCAGAGTAAGCTAACTTTTTTATTTTTTGCGCAATAAACAAAAAAAGGCCGAGAATTTTTGACTATAAAACATATCCAGTAAAAAAAATTTTATAATCAAATTTTGTCATAATTTTAGACCAAAATGTATTCTGCTACACGTCTGCTATAAAAAATCCCAATACATGTAAATTAATTGGATTACATCAAAGTTATAGCGTTTACAAATGGCGGTATATATACTGGAATTTGTTTTTTATATACTAGTAATGGTGGCAATCAATAACTTATAGCAGGACTGCGGCGGGCATTCTGACACAGGGGGCGGAACTGACTAACTGCCACTGACATCCCCAGTGACAGTAATACAGTGATCAGTGATAATAAAAAGCAGTGACACCGTACTAATGACACTGGGCAGGAAGGGGTTAACATCTGGGGCGATCAAAGGGTTAACTGTGTGCTGTGTGTGTTTAACTGGGTGCTGTGCTTTACTGTGTAAGAACGCTGCTTTGTATTGCTCTGCTATGCAGAGCAATACAAAGCAGCGTGCTGGAGCTGACAAGGAAGATATCTGTATTGTTTACATACAGACCTCTCCCCCATCTCCTTGGTGATCGCCGAGTGTTGGAGAGGAATCTCCAGCCGGGACCCGGAGATTGACAGCTGTGGCCACCAATGGCAAATACAAAATTATGTATATATACATGATTTTGCGCAGCCCTGCCGTCTTGTAGCAGTAGTTCTGCTATAGGACGGTAGGGAAGCTGTTAAAATAGAACTATAGACAAACGTTTTTGTTTCATTTTGAATAGAGATGGGCAGCACAGTGGCTAAATGGTTTGCACTTCCACCTGGCAGTACCAGGTTCCTTCGTTCAAATCCCAACCACAGCACTACCTACACAGAGTGTACATGTTCTCCCTGTGCTTGCGTGGATTTCCTCCCACACTCCAAAGACATGCTGGTAGGTAATTGGCTCCTGTCTAAATTGGCCCTAGTATGTATTTAAGTTAGGGACCTTAGATTGTACACTCCTTGAGGGTTAGGGACTGATGTGAATGTACAATTCATATATACATGTAAAGCGCTGTGTAAATTGACGGTGATATATAAGTACCTATAATAAATAATTATAACCCCTGTCAGTTTATTTTTTGCCATCTGTGTCCCATTTCTGGGGATTTACCGTCACTTCCTGTTCTATAGCCAAAACAGGAAGTGAGATATAATCCCTGCAAATTAAGCAAATTCCTTGGGGACTCCCAGGTCACCAGAACTAGTATTTCCATTGGAAGATCTTCCCTCTATTACTTTTCTGGGGACAACCTAAAATTTTCTTTAATTTCGATGATAATGGTAAACAGGACAAATAGAAAGGGTGAATCTCCCTAACAGGGAATAAAACTGCAATGAAAACCTGATATGTGTTCTAACCCATCTCCATTCTGTGCAAAACTATAAAGAAAGTTTTACCTTTAGTTATATTTTAACTTTCTAATGGTACGGTGCCTTGAAAAAGTATTCCTACCCCTTGAAATTTTCCACAATTTTTCATGTCACAACCAAAAAGGTAAATGTAATTTATTGGGATTTTATGTGATAGACCAGCACAAAGTGGTACATAATTGTGAAGTGGAAGGAAAATGATAAATGGTTTTCATCATTTTTTACAAATAAATAAGTGAAAAGTGTGGCGTGCATTTGTATTCAGCCCCCCGAGTCAATACTTTGTAGAACCACCTTTTGCTGCAATTACAGCTGCAAGTCTTTTTGGGTCTACCAGCTTTGCACATCAAGAGAGTGACATTTCTGCCCATTCTTTTTTGCAAAATAGCTCAAGCTCTGTCAGATTGGATGGAGAGCATCTGTGAACAGCAATTTGCAAGACTTGTCACAGATTCTCAATTGGATTTAGGTGACCGGGCCATTCTAACATGAATATGCTTTGATCTAAACCATTCCATTGTAGCTCTGGCTTTTATGTTTAGGGTCATTATCCTGCTGGAAGGTGAACCTCCGCCCCAGTCTCAAGTCGTTTGCAGACTCTAACAGGTTTTCTTCTAAGATTGCCCTGTTTTTGGCTCCATCCATCTTCCCATCAACTCTGACCAGCTTCCCTGTCCCTGCAGAAGAAAAGGATCCCCACAGTATGATGCTGCCACCGCCATGCTTCACGGTGGGGACGATGTGTTCAGGGTGATGTGCAGTCTTATTTTTCCGCCACACATAGCATTTTGCTTTTAGGCCAAAAAGTTAAATTTTGGTCTCATCTGACCAGAGCACCTTCTTCCACATGTTTGCTGTGTCCCCCACATGGCTTCTAGCAAACTGCAAACGGGGCGTCTTATGGCTTTCTTTCAACAATGGCTTTCTTCTTGCCATTCTTCCATAAAGGCCAGATTTGTGGAGTGCATGACTAATAGTTGTCCTGTGGACAGATTCTCCCACCTGAGCTGGGGATCTCTGTAGCTCCTCCAGAGTTACCATGGGCCTGTCAGGAATGGACTTGCCAGTGGTGGTGGGACTCACCTGCCTTGTGGGCTGCAGTACCAGGGCTGGCCAGCGGGTGCTCTCAGCAACCAGAGGCTCACTCCTGCAATGAGCCATCACCTGAGGCTGATTGCAGCAGGTGTATTTAAGGAATGGCCAGGCCTGTGATCAGGGCCTTGGTGTTCTGTTAGGGATCCGGGTATGACCAGAAATGTGTGGACTGACACAGGGAAACGCAGGCTTCAGGTATAGTGTAAATAAGACAATTTATTAAGACTAAACAACACAAACGCAGTGCAAGGTAAACATAACACAGTGCAAACAACCCAAACTCCAACAGATAACCATATATACAAATCAAAATAGTCGGGCAGGCCGGGTTGGTAGCAAACAGGCAAACAGGGTACTAGGAGAGAGCAGAACAGTGGTCAGGAATAGCCGAGGTCAGGACAGGCGGAGTTCACTCAAGAGTCAGGATCAAGCAGGAAGCAGACAGGATGCAGGTACAGGGGCTCGTGGGAAACATTACACCAAGGTCCTGATCACAGGCCTGGCCATTCCTTAAATACACCTGCTGCAATCAGCCTCAGGTGATGGCTCATTGCAGGAGTGAGCCTCTGGTTGCTGAGAGCACCCGCTGGCCAGCCCTGGTACTGCAGCCCACAAGGCAGGTGAGTCCCACCACCACTGGCAAGTCCAATCCTGACAGGGCCTCTTGGCTGCTTCCCTGGTTAATGCTCTCCTTGCCCGGCCTGTCAGTTTCGGTGGACGGTCATGTCTTGGTAGGTTTGCAGTTGTGCCATACTCTTTCCATTTTCAGGTGATGGATTGAACAGTGCTCCGCGAGATGTTAAAAGCTTAGGATAGTTTTTTATAACCTAACCCTGCTTTAAACTTTATCCCTGCCCTGTCTGGTGTGTTTCTTGGCCCTTATGATGCTGTTTGTTCACTAATGTTCTCTAACAAACCTCTGAGGACTTCACAGAACCTCTGTATTTACATTGAGATTAAATTACACACAGGTGGACTCTATTTACTAACTAAGTGACTTCTGAAGGCAATTGGTTCCACTAGATTTTAGTTAGGGGTATCAGAGTAAAGCAGCTGATTACAAATGCACCGCAAACTTTTCAGATTTTTTTTTTTTAATTTGAACTCTGTTTGCCATTTTCCTTCCACTTCACAATTATGTGCCACTTTGTGTTGGTCTATCACATAAAATACCAATAAAATTTGTTTACTTTTTTGGTTGTAACATGAAAAAATGTGGAAAATTTCAAGGGGTATGAAAACTTTTTCAAGGCACTGTAGTATCAAAACTTGCTTTTGGCAGTGGTAAAAGAAAATGCTAAGGGGAAGGATGGAAATTTTTTTTTTGCAGGAACAAAATTCTAACTGTGGTTTTCGTTGGGGAAAAATTGTACATATTGTAGTGAAACCTGTTTAATACTTCTGGGATTCTCTTGAAACAGCAGGTCTGGATGAAACTTTGGCTCCATGCACACTGGGCTTAAAAAAAAATTCCAGTTCCTTTGGCAGAAAATAGTGCAGATATAGAGCCTTTTTGTAAATGGTTTAGGGGAGTCTAGGAGAGTTTAGTGTTCTTTTTTTTTTACCAGAAAGCTCCAATCAAAAATGCAAACCAGAAGGGTTTTTTTCTGCCTTTAAACGCTGAGCTTAAAATATGCCTCTAATGTCTCTACAGGCAAAATACAAAACTTTTAATCCAGTGTGCACGGAGCCTTAAAGAGCTTTCCAAAGGAATTAGTTGACTCAAGAGCTGCAGTAGCTTTAGGCTCCATGTACACGGGATGTTTCGAAAACACTTCTGAACGATGGAAACTGCTGGAAAACGTAGGTTAAAAAACGTCTGTTTAGCTGTATTTGCATACCGCGTTTATGCGCATTTATGAGCGTTTGCGGTTCGAAGAGTTTTTTAAAGATAACCTCAGGAGACCTTACAAAATGCAAACACAAATGCTCCTGCGCTTGGGGATGGACTCGATGCAGGCTACATCCACATTAAGAATGTCCTGGAACATGCACACCTTGCTGCCCTCAAATAGACTGGGGGAATCCAAATAGATTGTATACTCCTTGAGGGTTAGGGACTGATGTGAATGTTCAATATATATGTGTAAAAGTGCTGCGTAAATTGACAGCGCTATATAAGTACCTGAAATATACTGAATGACGAAAGGGCTCTGAGGAAGAGGCAAGTCCTCGAAACGTGTCAGCCTATTGGATGTCTACACTCCCTATTGCGGACTGTTACTCAGCGTGGTGTTGACCCAGCTGTTCTTTGTGGTGTGTCTTGACTATATTATTATTATTATTATTATTATTATTATTATTAATAAACAGTATTTATGAAGCGCCAATAATTCACTCAGTGCTGTACATTACAAAGGGGGACAGAACATGTGACAGAACAGTCCCAATACAATGCAAAACATGAGGGGATTGAGGGCCCTGCTCTTTCAAGCTTACAATCTAGGACTATATTGTTGTGAGTACAACACCTATTTTATTGTTTATTAAACATTTTTTATGGTAATACACTAGGCCTGTGCGCCCTCTGTTTGTTCTGACCTTACAAAATGCCCAGAATGCACTGAAAAACAGTAAAAAATTAACTATTTCAGACATTTTGAGAGAAATAGAGAGAGCAGAAGCAGAGAGAGCAGTATTTGTTGAGATTAGCTGTATTTTTTTTTGTTGTTGTTGTATTTGGATGTGTTCCAGCTCATTTCTGTGCAGAAATTATTGCAGTAGTGTCTAACATATTTTCTTTCATGCAAAACCTCAAAGTATGGTGTACCGGGAAAACGCTTTGCATGCATTTTTCATGATGAAAAAAGACTCTGGACAGCATCTGGAAATGGAAGAGTTAAAAAAATTTCCAAACGCTTATAAACGCGGTTTACACTAATTTACAAGCATTTGAAATGCTGATAAAATCTACTCCTGAAAGCAAGTTCGGTGCGTTCAAAAAAACGACTGTAAACTCAACTGCCTGTAAACAACTGTAAATGACATAGTGTACATGGACACATAGGAAAACATTAGGAAGAGTTCAGGGGCTGCTGAAAAAACGCAGAAAAGATCCTAAACGTGAGTTTATCAGCTGCAGTGTACATAGAGCCTAAGCCCTACAACAAAGTGTAATCTAACTGGTAATATCTGTGAGTTTGCATATGAGCCACGTGTTGAGATCTATTTGATTCAGCAGCTCGCTCACATATACTTAATATATATAAATTTAAATACATAAACTATATTTATTTTAATAAATTATACAGAATGTTTAAACAGGAAGTGTTGGCCAGAGCGTGAGACAGCACTTCACTTACTGTTCTGTTGGAGATAGGGAAAAATCGTTAGTAACTAGAAAAGCATGCAGTCAGAGGCAGGAAGTTGTGATGTAAATTAACTGCTAGGAGCAAATGTTTTTTCCAGACTCCAGCACTGCAGACGACACATTTCACAGGAATGTCACCTGCTTCCCTTGCAGTTTTTATTTTGTACTCCTGTTTCTTAACAGTTTATAATCCCAAGGAAATAGGCAAAATTTGTTTCTACATTTACACATCTAATGCCCATTTTTGGATTTTACCTTGTTTGATAAAATTAGGAAGGTTACTGTAAATGACAGGGGGTGTTAACACAGAAAAATGTCTTACCAAAGACCTCTGAACTGATGATATCCATTGTCTGATATGTATGATTCAGCGAGTGATCATAGTGGATTTCTAGCGAAGCAGATGAGGAAAATCAGTTCAATCTAGTTCAATCTTGTAGTGTGTGAATGTACAATATATATATATGTAAAGCGCTGCATGAATTAAATATATACAGTGGGGCAAAAAAGTATTTAGTCAGCAAGGTTATTGAAGATGAAACGTGGCTGGGTCTTCTAACATGACAATGATCCCAATCATACTGCCCGGGCAACAAAGGAATGGCTTCGTAAGAAGCATTTCAAGGTCCTGGAGTGGCCTAGCCAGTGTCCAGATCTCAACCCCATAGAAAACCTTTGGAGGGAGTTGAAAGTCCGTGTTGCCCAGCGACAGCCCCAAAACATCACTGCTCTAGAGGAGATCTGCATGGAGGAATGGGCCAACATACCAGCAACAGTGTGTGCCAACCTTGTGAAGACTTACAGGAAACGTTTGACCTCTGTCATTGCCAACAAAGGATATATAACAAAGCATTGAGATGAACTTTTGATAGTGACCAAATACTTATTTTCCACCATAATTTGCAAATAAATTCTTTCCAAATCAGCCAATGTAATTGTCTGGATTTTTTTTCTCATTTTGTCTCTCATAGTTGAGGTCTACCTATGATGCCAATTACAGGCCTCTCTCATCTTTTTAAGTGGGAGAACTTGCACAATTGGTGGCTGACTAAATACTTTTTTGCCCCACTGTAAGTACCTGAAATAAATAGATATAAAAGGGAACATGTTCTAGGACAGTGGACCAGGGGTCAGATGCAGCCTGAGGGCCAGATGCCACCTTTTCATCCACTGATACGAACAATGGGACATAATCCCCCCCAATTGACACTGATGATGGGGCAAAATTCCTCCCAATGACACCAACTATGGGACCCAATGACAATAATGATGGGGCGCTATTCCTTCCATTGAAGATGGGGCATTGTTTATTCCCACTGACATCAAGACCTTTTCTACTCCCAATGGCCACAGTGCTGCCCCCCTTAAGTCTGAAGGACAGTAAACTGGCCCTTTGTTTAAAATGTTTGGATATCCCTGTTCTGCAAATGCTAGTTGATAAATCTTTTTTTTTTTTAATTCTTGAATATCTACGTATAGTGCTTTTCTCTCTAGGAACTCAAAGTGCCATCTTCAACACAATTCATTTGAGCCAGTTAAAGTGTATATACACATAAAAAATACATATAAATACCTTTTTTTTGTTATATTTATGTGTTCACTACCTTTTGTTCTCAGCAACACAGAGAGGTGAGGGAGGAGAAAATGCAGTATACTGAGTTTCCCAGTAATAGGCTTTGTGGGGATGAGGGGCTGTGTGGGCATTAGGAGTTTCCAGCACAGCTAAAGAACTGACTGCTGTGGTCTCCTGCTTAGTGTGTTCAGTTTTTAATAGGAATGCAAAGGTACTGGCAGGAACATCAGGGAGTTCACACAAAGGAAGCAATGAAGAGAGAACAGGATACTTTTTCATACAAGTATGTGGTACAGCAGGCACATATCAGGAATATAAAACGTTGGGTTTACATATTCTGTAAATTACCTGCAGGTCTTTGGAGTGCAAAAATAAACCAATGATAGCAAAGGGAGAATAAGAAAATTCCATGCAGCTGGTTTCCTGGGCTGGGATTTGAACCAGGGACCCAAGTGCTCCAAGGTATAAGTGCTAACCACTAAGCTCTTGAAGGGCTGGACATAAAGGTGTCACAGGTAATCACTGGCTATGCGAACAGCCACAAATTATTATTATTATTATTATACAGTATTTATAAAGCGCCAATAGTTCGCTCAGCGCTGTACATTACAAAGGGAGACAGAACATGTGACAGAACAATACCAATACAATGCAAAACATGAGGGGATCAAGGGCCCTGCTCTTTCGAGCTTACAATCTAGGAGGGAGGGGGTGGTGGCACAGGAGGAGATAGCTGTGGGGGATGGAGTGGTAGGAAGAGTGGAGGAGGGAGGCAAGTTAGCAGGGGGTGGGGTAGGCTTCCCTGAAGAGATGGGTTTTCAGGGTGCGCCTAAAGGAGAGGAGAGTAGGTGATAATCTGATGGGTTGGGGCAGGGAGTTCCAGAGGATGGGTGACACCCTGGAGAAGTCCTGGAGGCGGGCATGGGAGGAGGAGACCAGGGAACTAGAGAGAAGGAGGTCCTGTGAGGAGCGGAGTGTGCGTGCTGGGCGGTACTTGGATATTAGGTCAGTGATGTAGTTCGGGGCAGTATGGTGGACAGCTTTGTACGTCAGCGTTAGGATTTTGAATTTGATCCGTTGCGCAATCGGAAGCCAGTGGAGGGATTGGCAGAGGGGGGTGGCGGAGACAGAGCGGTTGGAAAGGTGAATGAGTCTGGCAGCCGTGTTCAGGATGGACTGAAGAGGGGATAGCCAGCGGCGAGGCAGGCCAATGAGGAGGGAGTTGCAGTAGTCGAGTCGTGATATGATGAGGGAGTGGATGAGCTGTTTAGTGGTTTCTGGGGTTAGGAACGTGCGGATTTTGGCGATGTTGCGGAGGTGGAGTCTGCACGAGTTTGTTAAAGATTGGACTTGGGGCTGGAAGGATAGGTTGGAGTCCAGAATGACACCCAGTACTCTGGCCTGCAGGGCGGGTTTGATGGTAGCGTTGTTGGATGTGACGGAGAAATCAATGGGGGGTGGTGTCCGGGCTGGGGGGAAGACAAGAAACTCGGTTTTGGAGAGGTTCAATTTAAGGAAGTGGAGCGACATCCAGTCTGATATGTCGCTCAGTAGGTGTGTGATTCGGGCTGAGACCAAGGGGGTGAGGTGGGGGGTTGAGAGGTAGATTTGTGTGTCGTCGGCATAGAGGTGGTAGTTGAAGCCGTGAGAGTGTATGAGTTGGCCAAGGGAGGAGGTATAGATGGAGAAGAGAAGGGGCCCGAGGACAGAGCCTTGAGGGACCCCAACAGAGAGGGGGAGTGAGGGGGAGGTGGTAGCATTATAGGTAACGCTGAAAGAGCGTTGTGACAGGTAGGATGAGATCCAGGAGAGAGCAGAATCTCTGAGGCCGAGGGAGTGTAGTTTTTTAAGGAGGAGGGGGTGGTCGACTGTGTCGAAGGCCGCAGAGAGGTCAAGGAGTAGGAGCACTGAATAGTGTCCATTAGCTTTGGCGGTTAGCAGGTCGTTGGAGAGTTTGAGTAAGGCAGTTTCGGTGGAGTGTAGGGGACGGAAGCCGGACTGTAGGGGATCGAGGAGGTTGTTGTCGTTGAGGTGAGAGCATAGGCGGGTGTAGACTAGGCGCTCGAGGAGTTTAGATGTAAATGGGAGCAGGGAGATGGGTCTGAGGTTGTTCGGGTCATTGGGGTCCAGGGAGGGCTTTTTAAGTATGGGGGTGATGTGTGCATGTTTCAGAGGGGAGGGGAAAGTGCCTGAGGAGAGGGAGAGATTGAAGATGTGGGTGAGGGAGCATAGGATGGAGGAGGAGGAAGGTCGTAGGAGTTGTGAGGGGATAGGGTCGAGGGGGCAGGTGGTGAGGCGGGCATCAGAGAGGGTCTTGGAGACTTCCTCGATGGTAGTAAGGTCAAAGGTGTGGAGTGTTGGGGGAGCTTCAGTATGAGGAATGTAGGGTGGGGTGGAAGAGGAGGTCAGAGCAGTGGTGGGGCCGTGGGAGAGGGGTGATGAGGGGGTAGCTGAGTGAGGGTGAAGGGGGTTGGAGAGAGTTTGAGCAGCGACGAAGTCCCTGCGGGTTATGTCGAGGGGGAGGGGGGATAAGGGGGTAGCTGTGTGAGAGGGGACAGGTTGAGAGGGCGTGTGAGTTGCGGCAATGTCCTTGCGAATTGTGTCAATTTTGTTTTTGAAGTGATTGGCAATCTCAAGGGCAGTGAGTGAGGTGCTGGGTGGAGGTGGGGGTGGAGAGAGTAGAGAGTTGAAGGCAGAGAAGAGTCGGCGAGGATTGGAGGAGAGGGCCTTGATGAGGGTCAAGAAGTAGGCCTGTTTGGCAGCATGGAGGGAGGAGGTGTAGGTGCGGAAGGCAGATTTGTAGCGGGTGAAGGCTTGTTTGGATTTGGTTTTGCGCCATAGTCGCTCTAGGGCACGACTTTGTCGTTTGAGGGTTTTGGTGTGATCAGTCTGCCAGGGCTGGAGCGGTCGGGGTCTGGTGTTGCGTGTGGTTAAAGGCGCTAGTGAGTCAAGGGCTGTTGAGAGCGCGTTGTTGTAGGCGGTCAAAGCCAAGTCGGGGCAGGACAGGGGGAGGATGCGGTCGTGGAGTTGATCAGCTGCACAGTGGAGGGAGGCAGGGTTAAGGTTGCGGAGGTTACGGCTGGTAGTAGTGTGACATTTGGAGGGGTAGGCGTTGGAGGACGAGGAGATAGAGAAGGTGATCAGGTTGTGGTCAGAGAGAGGGAAGGGGGTGTTAGTGAGGTTGTGGGGAGCGCATCGGTTGGAGAAGACAAGATCAAGGATATTTCCGTCGGAGTGGGTGGTGGATTGTATGCACTGTGCAAGTGCAAAGGAGGAGGTTAGGTGGAGGAGACGGGCTGTGTCCGGGTTGTCGAGGTTGACAGGGATGTTAAAATCCCCAAGAATTATGGTGGGTAGCTCAGAGGAGAGGAAGAAGGGTAGCCAGGAGGAGAAGTCATCCAGGAAGCGGGGTATGGATCCAGGAGGCCGCTATATCACAGCAATCTTCAGGGGGGTTGGGGAGAATAGTCGGACGCAGTGGGCCTCGAAGGAGGAGAAGGATAGGGAGGGGGGGTTTGGGAGGACTCGGAAGGTGCTCTGCGGTGACAGGAGCAGACCAACCCCACCACCTTTACGACCGTTAGGCCTGGGTGAGTGGGTCCAGGTGAGACCTCCATAGGAGAGTGCAGCAGGGGAGGTAGAGTCAGTGGGCTGGATCCAGGTTTCCGTGATCGCCAGGAGGTTGAGGGAGCGGGAAACAAAGAGGTCGTGGATGGCGGTAAGCTTGTTGCACACCGAACGGGCGTTCAGGAGTGCACATGAAAACGGGGGGGAGATTTTAGGGAGCAGGGAGACAGATACTAAGTTGCGGGGGTTGCAGTAGGACGTGGAAGCGGGAGGGTGTTGAGCGGGTGAGGGAGGTGGAGGGCCAGGATTCGGGGAGATGTCCCCCGCGGCTAGGAGGAGGAGAAGGGTGAGAAAGGTGGCATGGGAGCGGGATGTGCAGGAGCGTGAGAAACTCCTAGTGGAGGTGTTGGGGTCAGTGGGAGAGTGGAGTAATAGGAGGAGGTGGTGGGTGCCATAGAGGGGTGAGGGAAGCAGTGAGGACACGATATACAAATGTTTGGGAGGGGCAGAGGGATATAGTGAATGGAATTTGGGAACGGAGGAGAGGAAAATGAGAAGGAGGAGTGGAAGAGACATTTTGGGGAGGTGAAGAGAGCAGTAGTAGGGAGATGATAGCAGTGAGGGGGAGATGTACAGGTTGTGGGGTGGAGCAGAGGGGTAGAGAAATGAGATTTGGGAACAGAGGATAGTAATATGAAGAGGAGAAGAGGGGAGTATTATATAAAGGTACACGGAGTGGGTCGCAGGCATGTAAGAGGTTTCCCAGGGTGTTTGCTTGCAGTCTTCCAGCATGCAGTAGAGCTTCTTGCTGTTGTTGTGTCTTCCTGCTGCTTGAGTTCTCCTGCTTTAGTTCAACTGCTGCGTTTAACTGCTTCTTCTATGCACTCGTTCGAAGCCGCACTCAATCTGAAGCAGCACCCCATCAGAGACTGTGCCCCCCATCAGAGATCTCCCCCCTGAGCTGATCTAAATTTATAGGGAGATGCTCAAATGAGCATTCAACTCCACCCCAATTAGAAGCTGATAAAGATCACATGAGGAGTGGGGGATGATTCTCTCAGGAAACAGGCACCAGTCGTAAAACGGGTGCAGCTAAAGGTGAGTGCTGGTCAACATATACAAAAATATAAATACAAATACAAATAGCTGCAGCTACTGACAGCCTGTAGTTATGTACTGGCTTGGCAAACCCAGCAGCAACAATCAGTAGATTCCTGCTGTTGGGAGTCAAACTGTGTCAAAACGGCCTTGCGAATTTACCCTTATACCCATGTCTCATCTATTCACTTTTTGTAGCTATATAGGGGTTACATTCTCACCAGCCAGTGCTGGTGCATCTGTTTGAATTGTTTTTTTGGCTGGCTCTTCCACTTCAGCCTTCATTCCTGCATTTGCTTCATTCTTTCGGCTTTTGATCCTGTTTATCACAACTGTATTGGTTTCAACTTCTGATCCTGTTTGTTGTCCTGTATTGGGTGTGACTTCTGTTCATGGCTGTTAGCCTTTACATCCTGTTGTTTCTGGTTAGTCCTGTCCTTCTGCTGCATCCTGCACTCTCTCTGTTACTATCTGTATGTCTATGATTTCAACCTAGGTAATCCAAAAGGTCACATACTTGGGTTTGCCCTGCACAGAAGTTCAGCTATACCTTCAACAGCTCTAGACCCTACAGCCTTTTTATATCAGCAGTAATGTGATATACTCCTGTGTGTCCTGGTACTGTACCTGCTCTCCCATGTGACTACATATATTGAGGTCAGATTTCTGTTCCTGATTCTCTATAGATTTCCACTACGTTCCTGTCATCAAATGTATTGAACTTCCCAAAACCCCTAGATACATAGTTCCATCTGTCACAGCGGGTGCCCAGAAGGGAAATCCGATCCATAGTCAGAGATGATCGGTGCAGCAGAGGGACAGTGACAAGCACCTTTTAGTGAAGCCATGGGAGGGAGAGGAGGAGAAGCAGCTTCCAGCTGCTTCACTAAAAGGGAGATCAGTGCTTGTCACTGTCCCTCCACTGCACCGATCATGTCCGACTTTGCTCCTTTTATACATGCCATCTATGGGTGCAAGCTGTGTGCGGGTGAATGGATGATATGCCTCTCAACTTCCCATTGCCCACCTCCTCCATCACCAGCAGCATGTAGCAAGACACTACAACTGCCTGGAACCACGACTCACTAAAAGGGAAGACTGCCTCCTCCTCCGTTCCCCACACTGTCAACGGACCTCTCACGGGCCCCCTACTGACCCCGGGTACTCGGGCAATGCCCGAATGGTCAGTCTGCCCCTTCTCCCAAAGAATTCTGGGGTGCAATGTAGGGCCCAGTGTCAGAAAGTTGGGTCTCCATCAGAGGTCATAGGTCTTACAGCAGGACAATAACTCAAAGCACACATCAAAAAGCACCCAGAAATGGTTTCAAGTGCTGTAGAGTACTGAAATGGCCAGCAATGAGTCCACATTTGAATCCCATAGAGCACCTGTGGAGAGATTGATGAGAGATTGATGGTTGCAGGAAGCGATAAGTTTCGGTTATTTTTTCCAAGGGATGTGCCACCAAATATTAAATTGAGGGTGCCTTTGTCCCGTCCATTTTTGGAGTTTTATGTGGAATGTTTCAGATTTGGCTTTTTGTTTCTCCACTTTTTTGTGTCATACCAATACAAGCAAAAGAATGCCTAAACATTTGTAATTGCAACAATTTTCTGGGCGAATTGGTGCATTATCTGACAGAAATGCAGGGGTGGCAATATTTTTGGCCATGACTGTATGTAACCAGAACCGTGGAAGAGACATTTCCTTTGTCTACAAACTGTGTGCTAAAAGGTGTCCCTCTTTATTATTTTGGAAAATTGGGAGGTATGCTAAATATGACCAACAGTCCCCTGTTGCCCAATTCCTGTCATTTGTACCTGCTATGTTATTGTATCTCTCACTAGAAAACAACATTTATGTGAAATTCTTTCTTTCTTTCTTTCTTTCTTTCTTTCTTTCTTTCTTTCTTTCTTTAAGAGCTGGGAAGACTAAACCGATTTAGAATTTAGGTCAAGGTATAGTTTCCCTCCCTAATTTGATGATTGCTTATAAATTATTGGTAGATAATATTACCAACATATATCTACAGTGGGGATCGAAAGTTTGGGCACCCCAGCTTAAAATTTGTATTAATGTGCATAAAGAAGCCAAGGAAAGATGGAAAAATCTCCAAAAGGCATCAAATTACAGATTAGACATTCTTATAATATGTCAACAAAAGTTAGATTTTATTTCCATCATTTACACTTTCAAAATAACAGAAAACAAAAAAATGGCGTCTGCAAAAGTTTGGGCACCCTGCAGAATTTATAGCATGCACTGCCCCCTTTGCAAAGCTGAGACCTGCCAGTGTCATGGATTGTTCTCAATCATCGTCTGGGAAGACCAGGTGATGTCAATCTCAAAGGTTTTAAATGCCCAGACTCATCTGACCTTGCCCCAACAATCAGCACCATGGGTTCTTCTAAGCAGTTGTCTAGAAAACTGAAACTGAAAATAGTTGACGCTCACAAAGCTGGAGAAGGCTATAAGAAGATAGCAAAGCGTTTTCAGATGTCAATATCCTCTGTTCGGAATGTAATTAAGAAATGGCAGTCATCAGGAACAGTGGAAGTTAAAGCAAGATCTGGAAGACCAAGAAAAATATCAGACAGAACAGCTCGCAGGATTGTGAGAAAAACAATTCAAAACCCACGTTTGACTGCACGATCCCTCCAGAAAGATCTGGCAGACACTGGAATTGTGGTACACTATTCCACTATAAAGAGATACTTGTACAAATATGGTCTTCATGGAAGAGTCATCAGAAGAAAACCTCTTCTACGTCCTCACCACAAAAATCATTGTTTCAACTTTGCAAATGAACATATAGACAAGCCTGATGCATTTTGGTAACAAGTTCTGTGGACCGATGAGGTTAAAATTGAACTTTTTGGCCGGAATGAGCAAAGGTACGTTTGGAGAAGAAGGGGCACAGAATTTAATGAAAAGAACCTCTGTCCAACTGTTAAGCATGGGGTTGGATCAATCATGCTTTGGGGTTGTGTTGCAGACAGTGGCACAGGGAACATCTCACGAGTAGAAGGAAAAATGGATTTAAAAAAATTTCAGCAAATTTTGGATGGTAACTTGATGCCATCTGTGAAAAAGCTGAAGTTAAAGAGAGGATGGCTTCTACAAATGGATAATGATCCTAAACACACCTTGAAATCCATGGGGGATTACATCAAGAGGCGTAAACTGAAGGTTTTGCCATGGCCTTCACAATCTCCTGACCTCAACATAATTGAAAATCTATGGATAGACCTTAAAAGAACAGTGCGTGACAGACAGCCCAGAAATCTCAAAGAACTGGAAGACTTTTGTAAGGAAGAATGGGCAAAGATACCTCAAACAAGAATTGAAAGACTCTTGGCTGGCTACAAAAAGCGTTTACAAGCTGTGATACTTTCCAAAGGGGGCAGTACAAGATATTAACTCTGCAGGGTGCCCAAACTTTTGCAGACGCTATTTTTTTGTTTTCTGTTATTTTGAAAGTGTAAATGATGGAAATAAAATCTAACTTTTATTGACATATTATAAGAATGTCTAATCTGTAATTTGATGCCTTTTGGAGATTTTTCCATCTTTCCTTGGCTTCTTTATGCACATTAATACAAATTTTTAGCTGGGGTGCCCAAACTTTCGATCCCCACTGTATGTATATTGCTTGTTAATCAAGAAAAGTAACTTGTCAGGCATGACATATGAGTATTCTGCAACATCCTGCAGGGAGCACTATGAGTAATGACCGCAGGCATGTATTCCATTATCAAATTACAAATGTGTTTCACTTACCAATGTATGGAATATGATTGTCATTGATAAGAAACCACCTTTAAAAAAAAGAAATTTTAATTAATAACGCTTAGAGGTCAGGGAGCTTCCTCTGATGTCTGGCAGGGTGCCTGATGCACAAGGGAGGTAGAGCAGATGTATACAGTACAAAAAATGGCCACTGACCCAGTCTATAACTGGCCTTCACAGCAAGGAGCACATGGAAGGGCAACGCATATCAAACAACAAAAAATAAAAATTCCTAGCTCTAACTTCCTAGCCAATCTGCAAACAAACAGAATTAACCTAACTCTCCAATTTTAAGAGCCCCCTTAGTAGAGGCAGATGTATACACCTATTTTTAGACAGTGAAATACACAGATGAAATAAATATATAGGATTGGATTTACCTGCTAAAGGATTTATTGTCCATCCAGCCCTGAGATTTACACGGTTCTGGCTACTGCACAGGTTTTATTTTTAGCTTTTTAAACTTATTGCCCATGGGAATATATTTTTCAGTGTGTTTGCATACAGTCAATTTGAAACATTCCCATTTCTGTTCTGTGTTCTTCAATGACAACATTCCCTCTCAGTCTAAGCCTTGGAGAGCAGCCTTCAGCCTTGGAAAATTTGCTCCTTTAAAATAAAGTGTTTAAAACGGAACTACACTGTATGTGAGCACCACAAACCAAAACCGCTATTTAGTTCATTGTTGTTATTTAAAGCAAATTTCGCCATCCATCCATATCTCCATGTTTTATTTTGCTGAGAAATCACTTTGAAAAACACTCCCTAGCATTTTTGGCTGTGGCCATATTGAGTAAGGGCAGATGATGATTCATGTATCATTTACTTCGTGGAATCCATCTGCCCTTAGCTCAGGCATACAAACAGGAGGGTGTGCTTAGCTCAGCAAACCCCTCCTGAAGACTCCTGGGATGTATGGCATCATTTGCCTAGGCATGAAAACCAGGAAGTAACTGAAGAAATGTATAAAAACGTTTAAAACAAGTAAATATGATATACTTTCCTATCCATTTACTAATGCTGGTAGCATAAATATTACAAATAATCAATGTTGATTGAGAGAGAAGTTCTGCTTGAATGTATACATGTACCAGTTATCTTTCAATTAGGTTAAGAGCTCATTCAGAGGGGCGACTAAGCCCATTCTCCATACAAGGCTTCAGGCAGATGCATGTGTATCCACCCTTGACTGGGTACAAGCAGCCCATAAATGTGATATAAACAAATGGCAAATGCCCCAAAATATAACTGGCCTTTGCAGCAAGGAGCACATGGAAGGGCACGGCATAGAAGTGGACACACACACAGCACCAGAACAGACACAATCACATGCCAAAGTTTGACATGCAGTCAGGAGAGGATGCTCAGATCCAAACGCATAGTCTAAAGAACACTGAAGGTTTAACATTACTTTAAAGCGGTAGTAAACCGCCAGAAGAAAAAAAAAGCAATGGGCCCCTGCAGGTTTAGGTCTTAATGTACTAGTATACATTGCTTCCGGGTTCGCAGGCTCCGACCATATGAATAGCTGAAGTCGCGATGACATCACTTCCACACATATGCATGGGAGCCCTCGGCTGCAGCACGGGCTCTGTGCAGGAATAATATATCCAATATATAATCTATGTCAATGCTCAGGGCTGCTGTTAGAAACCATGGGGCCCCACACAGCCAACCAGACAGCCCTCCCCCCCAAAAACAAATACACAGTTTACAATGATTCAGTTATGAATGAACTCAGTAAGTGATTGGTACTGATCACTCATTGTGTTCATTCAGGAAAGGGTCTGGTAAATGTGACTTATTTACTGAACCCTTCCCCCACTCTCTATCCTGAAGCATCCTATTGTGTGCTTGCAGCTGCCAATGGAAAATAGAGGAGGGAAGTCAGCAGCACTGTGGGGGCATGGGGGGGGGGGGGTCTGGGCAGTAGGGGGAAATGTATAATGCACAGGGAGGGTGATGGGTGTGGCAGGAGACAATTGCTGGCTGCTGCAGAGAGAGCCATACAGGGGATTGGTTTCAGTAATTACACCCCCACCTCCCCCAACACACCGATCGCCCTCCCTGCCCACATCTGATTCACCCAGCTACCTGGACCACCCTGCTGGCCTGGCCCCATACAAGAGGACAGGTGGTACCCCCATATCCACAGCCTTGTCCATGCTGTCTCAGATATGCTGCATCAATCATCTCTACACTGAGGATGTAACCCATATTGTGAACCAGACTGTAGCACTGTCAAATATGGCATGCAGTTATACTGTAAATAGCAAACACCTGTTTGTTTTTTATTGCTGTCTAGGTCACTGTTGGAGAGATTTCCCCTTACTTCCTAACCTGGTGGCTATTTTACTGGAAGAGGAAGTCAAGGGAATCTCTCTGACAGGTAAATCAGCATGGAACAATGGTACATATTATAACCCTCCATACTCTGCTAAAAAGTATTTTGTCTGTGTCAAAATTGCACAAAGACCATATGGGTGATGTCTTCATATATCCTGGTCATGACACGGGAACTCTTCAGGATTTTGGCTGTTGACATGTTCTATGGAAACAGGCTTTATTATTACATTGGTTATACTAATTACTTGGAAATGGCTTCTATGATCATGCATAATATCAATGTGGTTGTGTGTATTTACATTATATTTGTCAGTTGTGCTTCACATTTCCTTTTGATCTCTATCCTATACTCCCCTACATTTTGTCTCCTAAACAAAGACATTTTTAAAAATACACAGAGAAATAAATTCTACCAAAATAAATGTGTTGTGCTGCCAAATACTAAATGATGTGAATCAACCATAAGTTCAATGAAGTGCATAAATACATAATACAACTCTCACCATAAATAATAAACACATATTAAATACAAAATTCATATAGAGTGACGTGTAATAATAAATCAATAAATAAGTGATCCAAAAAGTTCATAAAAGTTCATAAATAATAAAAGAGCAACCAAGTGTAATGCTATATAATATATTTTTAAGCTTAGCAACAGTCGCAGTGAACCTGTGCCTCCAATCTTCTGCACACCATCAAAAGAGGGATATAAAAGCCTGTTACCGGAAGTATAGACCTCTGTAACAGAAGGTCATGCAGCTCTTTAGAGAAAAATCCCTCTAGGGAAGGATGGATGGGTCCAGGGGTGGACTGATCATTTGGAAACTCGGGCACTGCCTGAGGGCTCGGGGTCAGTAGGGGACCCCATGAGATGCCCCTGGTACCTTTTTCATAGGCTTTTTTGAGTTTGGGCAAGGACACAGGGGCCCCATGATCCCCTATTGCCCAGGGGCCCCATGAGTTGTCAGTCCGCCCCTGGATGGGTCACTGCTCAACTCTGATTGTAGTCAGGCAGCTAAGGCAGTCAGTAATATCACCACTCCCCACTCCTTCATTCGCAATCACATGCCAAACGCAATTCCGGAATAAGTCACTACAAATAACCACATGTAAAAGGAAGGGGATTGCTCATGGTGCAGTAATTAAATGTACTTTTTAAAAAAACTAGACATACTCACATCTAAAAGAAACAGCAAGGTATTTTGTTTACACCACATCCAGCTCTCCGGCGGGCGTGATGACGTCACCGCTGTAACTCCATCATACTTGTTTCGTCTGAATGGACATTGCCACTGGGGCAACAAAGAGATTAGAGAGAATTCTTCCTAAAGTGCTGTCAGACCTTCTGTTACAGAGGTCCATGCTTCTGGTATAGGCTTTTATATCCCCCTTTAGTGGTGTGTACGGCGGTGAGGATTGGAGGCATAGGTTCACTGCAACTGTTGGTAAGCACACAAATAGAGCATGCTTGTTCTATATAGCACTACACTTGGTTGCTCTTTTATGATTTATGAACTTTTTAGATCACTTATTTATTGATTTATTACACGTCACTCTATCTGACTTTTGTATTTTATATGTTTTTTAAAGTGTCACTAAACCCGGGAACCTGCATTCACTCTATCTAGTCTTCAACAGTACACAGAACATGGAAATGCAATTATTTTAGTAATTATAAACTGCTTAACAGTTAGAGTAGTCTTGTGACTTCTATCAGTGTCCAGCCGAGCACTGGTTAAAGCTTCTAGGATGAGTTTTCTTTCTGCTCTAGGAGGATGCAGAACCCCTGACCTCTATCTGGACAGTGCTGATTGGCCCTGGGCTGAGCACATGCACTCGCCCAAGAAAAAAACAAACCTCTGAGCATGTGCAGAGTGTCTCCACATGATATGTCTTATCAGGAGATAAGAGGGGGGCACTGGAAGAAGGGGAGGATCAGAGAAGTCAGGAAAAAACAACATTTTTACACAATGCAGAGGATTAACCCCTTAGGTTCCATAGTGAGTATATCAAGCATGCTTTACTGCATATACAGACTGAATTCACTTTTGTGGGTTTAGTAACACTAATATTTATGGTGGGAGTTGTATTACATATTTATGTACTCCATTGAATTTATGGCTGATTCACATCATTTAGTATTGGCAGTGTAACACATTTATTTTGGTGAAAATTTCTTAATATTGTGTGTAGATACAGTTAGTGTTGCTGTCATTTGTTGATATATATTTTGGTGTCTTCTGTTAGTGACACTTGCAGGATAGCCCCTTTCTTGTTACAAACAAATAAACACCATACATTGATGAAAAATAAAGTATGAGTCCATGACTGAAAGATTTATTCTCTTTCCCCCCCCCCCCCCCCCCCCAGGGGTTGAATGACTCTGTCCATCATTCAACCCAAAAGTGGACAGTGTCAAGTGGCAGAAGAGATGCGATGGTCAGTTTAAAGGAGAAAAAACTACAGCGAAGTGTAGCTTTAACTTATTGTAAAGCAAAACCACAAAGGGAGGACAATGTCTATGAAGTCAAAATTATAGACATGGCTTGACTTGCTTTGATTCTGGTGGACTAGCAGCATACTTGACTTTGATACAGCTGCAAGGGTCCAAAAAAAAAAAAAACAATCAGAACTAACACCAGTCTGTACCTTTTCTTCCATGGAAATGCAATGAGTATTGATATGCAGCATTTATCACCTTTGTATTGCTAGAAAAGAAATTGAAATGTTTGATATGCTGTATAATATATGAAACAGCAACACATGCATTTCCCAGGATCTGATATGGCTGCAATATATCATGATCTGATCTGATCTACAGATCTGTGCACTTTCATTCCATGTAACACCATACGAACTTTGCATACATTAGCTAATAAAACCCTGAACGATGGCTTCTTTTACCATTTAGAGAGGACAATTGATAGTCTCGAAGTTGCTAAATCACAAATTATAAACAAATTTGTGATATATGTATAAACTCTGTCACTGTTTTCACCCTGCTTCTGCTGTGATTTATGAACACTGTTATATCCTTTACTAACCTGCTTTTGCTGTGATATATGAACACTGTCATACCTACATCAGTTTGCTTTTGCTGTGGAAATGAGCTAAGCCTGATGTGCCTTCTGAACCAGATAGAGCTCTGTGTCTATGGTAAAAAGACTTTGTCTAATAGAGATTGACAGGTCCTTGGATGGGAACATCTTGCTACGCTGACTTGTTTGGAATATACTTTGTAGCAGCTGGAGGAACATGCATCATACAAAAGTATCTACAGAACAGCACATTCAGAGTGTTTTGTAGTTTATATGCATAGCACTCCTCACAAACTGAGCTTTGGTAATTTTATGTGTCTATATTTGTGAGGCTCTAGCTGGCAGAATTGTGAACAATGTATTTTTGTCATCTTGGTTTCTCACCTCCACATGGTGAGTAGAGCTAAGCTTTGGGTTGAACATGAGTTTGACCCGAACCCAGCCACTTGGCTAATTCACCTGCCTGGACCCCTTACAAATAAATCTCAGCAGTAAATCTGCCTGGCCAATTTGTTTACAAACAGCAGCCAATTGTGGATCTGTCCGTATACAGTTGCAAGAAAAAGTATGTGAACCCCTTGGGATTACGTGGAGTTTTGCATGAATTGGGCATAAAATGTGCTCTGAACATCATCTAAGTCACAACAATAGAAGAACACAGTCTGCTAAACATAATACTACACAAACATTAGATGTTGCCATGGTTTAATTGCACATAACATGTAAACATTCACAGTGCAGGGAGGAAAAAGTATGTGAACCTTTGGACTTAATAACTGGACTTAATAAGTTATTGCTGCCTCCTTTGGCAGCAATAACCTCAACCAAACGTTTCCTGTAGTTGCAGATCAGACCTGCACAACGATCTGGAGTAATTTTGGACCACTCCTCTTCACAAAACTGTTTCAGTGTAGCAATATTCTTGGGATGTCTGGTGTGAATCGCTCTCTTAAGGTCATGCCACAGCATTTCAATCGGGTTGAGGTCAGGACTCTGACTGGCCACTCCAGAAGGAGTATTCTGTGCTGTTGCAGCCATTGTTTTGTTGAATTACTTGTATGCTTTAGGTCATTGTCCTGTTGCATCACCCATCCTCTGCGGAGCTTCAGTTGGTGGACAGATGGCCGTACGTTTTCCTGCAAAATGTCTTGATAAACTCTGGAATTCATTTTCACATCAATGACAACAATCCGTCCAGGCTCTGAGGCAGCAAAGCAGCCCCAAACCATGATGCTCCCTCCGCCATGTTTTACAGTGGGGATGAGGTTTGGATGTTGGTGTCCTGTGCCTTTTTTTCTCAACACATAGTGTTGTGTGTTCTTCCCAAACAACTCAATCTTGGTTTCATCTGTCCCCAGTATATTTTGCCAGTAGTGCTGTGGAACATCCAGGTGCTCTTTTGCAAACTTTAAACATGCTGCAATATTCTTTTTGGACAGCAATGGCTTCCTCTGTGGTGTCCTCCCATGTACTCCATTCTTGTTTAATGTTTTCCTTATTGTAGATGTGTCAACAAAAATGTTAGCATGTGCCAGAGATTTCTGTAGGTCTTTAGCTGACACTCTGGGATTCTTCTTTACCTCATGCAGCATTCTGCGCTGTGCTCTTGCAGTCATTTTTACAGGAGGACGACGCCTAGGGAGAGTAGCAACAGTGCTAAACTTTCTCCATTTGTAGACAGTCTGTCTTACCGTGGACACTTGGAGATACTTTTGTAACCCTTTCCAGCTTCATGCAAGTCAACAATTCTTGATCGTAGGTCTCCTGAGAGCTCTTTTCTGCGAAACATGGTTCACATCAGACAGTGCTTCTTGAAACCAGTAAACCCAAAATAGGTGTGTGTTTTTTAAGGGCAGGACAGCTGTCAGCAACACATCCAATATCTGATTGGAGTCAAGGTTGGCTCACTCCTGGCTCCAGTTAGCTCTGGGAGAAGTCATTAAGCTAGGGCCTCACATACTTTTTCCTCCCTGCACTGTGAATGTTTACCTGTTATGTGCAATTAAACCATGGCAACATCTAATGTTTGTGTAGTATTATGTTCAGCAGACTGTGTTCTTCTATTGTTGTGACTTAGATGATGTTCAGAGCACATTTTATGCCCAATTCATGCAAAACTCCACGTAATCCCAATGGGTTCACATACTTTTTCTTGCAACTGTAAGTGTAACAAGTCAGCTTCGTCGGATGGTGGGTTATCATGGTAGTGTGGAAATGTTGCCAGGCTGCGGGGTGTCATGATAGAGGAGGATCTCCACATATATGCATATTGTACCCATTGGGTGGCAGCATGGGTACAGTAAGGGATATCCAGTACCACGTCCCAACTATGAAGTATGCTAATTTGAGGATCAGAAATAAGACGAACATGCAAACCAGTTCAAAAACTACTATAAAACAAAATTATTTTTTATATTAACAATGTCATAAAACCTTACACAATTAGCAATGATAAAACTACATAAAAAAACTAAGCACTCCATGTATCGGGCATGGTGTGATCCCCTTAGTACAGAGCACATGAGGACTGTGTATACAACTAAATTTTACACCAATTGTTTCCAGCTCCTCCAGGTGCAGGGGTTCCTCCTTCCTCTGTACTTAGCTTCACGTTTCACAATGTTAGTTGCTTCCTCAGGGGCTTGTAGTGGGTCTACTCAGAGAAAAAGTACATAGCATAAATACAGAATAACATACATAAATACAGCTCATTATTAGAGGTGATACAACACTTACTGAATATGTGGTACAGATATATATATATACATGCTCACTCTCACAGTCAAATTGAAAATCTATAGACAAATTGCAGCATCAATCTCTGGGCCGGTGCGGGGGCACACTTTGCAGCTGAAGGGGATAACAGAGAACAAAATAAATTAAAAACTCTCTAGCTGATATCTATAGCGGTGTCCTAAGGGTAAACTACTTACCAATACTGTATAAACCTTACAACAATGCTGTATTGGATCCTAAAATCCATTTGGATCACTGTTTGAAGTATGAGTTCTACATACGGCAACCAATAACAATAGTGGTTCTAACTAATGACGCAATAAATCCCAATGATTGGACTCACCCTAACCAGCTCTAAACTCATATATCTTAATCCAGGTGGAGAACACATACATCAACCACAGTGTAAGGCTGCTGAACATACAGTAGATTACATAACACTTAATGCCAAATATCCACCTCAAGGTTTCACAGATAACACGTACGCCAAAAGTGATTGTTCATTTGGAGTGCTAGAAGACACAAAAACAAATACATCTCTCATATACCCAACTTGGGATTCAAATGTCCACATTGCATTGTCCCCAGGTGGCACTATATTCCACCAGGGACTTCATTGCTTTCAAATTGTTAAATGGTACCTGGTCACGGTACGCTTGAACCTCCAGTACTGCAGTCTGTACATGTAATGTGGCCGCCTGTCTCTCCCAAGAGTGTGTCTCCGGAGACAGCTCATTGCCAGCCTTAAATATGCCCCGACCGGGGTATGCAAGTCGTAACCTGGCATGTGACGCCGACCGGCCCAGCCACAAACCCACCATGCATGTGCCACCACCCAATCCATAGAATGTATGAATTGGGTCTTAGTGCCTGCCACGTGATAGGCACCCGCGTAGAGGAAGCAGGACCAGGATGGCACAAGGCCATACATGGTTCTGGATAGCCGTGGCGACCGCCAAGTGGCACCACACTGCACCCATGGGGATGGCATCAGTGTGAACCAGTGGTATGACTGAGGCCTTCCGACCATACAGTTGCTGGGACCAAGGCTGTGGTGACCTCCAAGTGGCTCCATACTGCACCCATGGGGATGGCACCAGTGGAAACCAGCAGAATGACAAATGAAAACGAAAAGAATAATGACATCAAACATAAAAAGGGGCGAAAGAAAAGGAAAAAGGAAAAAAACTGAGAAAAAAGAAAAACGAAGAAAGAGGATAAAAAATGAAAATTGAAAAGAAAAAAGAAAAGTGCATACACAAACAATTAAATAGAGTGAAGTAAATATCCCACAGAAAAACACAAATACATATATGGGCATAAAAACCACATTTGTAAATAGTCAAAATACGAATAATAATATATACAAAAAATACATATCTACTTGGGATAAAATCACATAAACCATATATATTCAAACAGAAATATATAAAAAAAAAGAAGCTACATCAAAAATAGGACATCAAAAAACAAAAAGAGGATCCTAAAGGAAAAAAGAGAAATATAAAAGCGTATGCACATGAATGCATACCCATGAGGTGCATGATGTGCCCAACTAAACATGTAGTGCATCCAACATATAGACTGAATAATGAAATATAAGAAAAAAAAATATATAGAATAATTCCATGAATATAATAAAAATGTTGGTGCACACACATGTGCATTAGCACATATGTACCTATATGCAAAAGCGAAGGGAATACTGAACAAATATTCTCTATCAGTCATTAAATGTATGTAATGTCCCATTCATGGTTCAAACCCTGTGGGACACGTGTATTCAGATGGAATATCCAGAATACCTCCCTTTTGCATAACCACAAAAACGTGTCAGCACCTCTTTTTGTTGGTTGAATATTTTCAATGACCTGTACCTGTACTGTCGTAATATCTCCTGCATGACACTTATTGAAATGACGCTAGTAGAGAGGTCTTTCTATACTATATAGATGTTCATAAAAACGATCCCTAAAACGTCTGATTGTACGTCCCACATACTGAACATTGCAAAGTTTACAGGTGATCAAGTAAACCATATAAGTGGTATTACAATTAAAGAAGGAAGCAATATTATATTCTTTATTGTTGACAGTAGACTGAAATTTATTGCCCTTCAAAATATGTGTACAGCATGGACAGGGAAGCGCACCACAGCGGAGTTACCTAAAGTAGGGGCTCTTTTTGAAACTACATTGATGTCATTTTTGAATATGTTTGCACATATCTGGTCCTCACATAGGACAGGAAGATAATGGTTAACAATGCGTTTAATTTCATTGAATTCTAAACTAAATGGAGTGGAAAAAGTAAGATTTCTTTTACTCGATTTATCAATATTGACATAATCATTTATCTTACTGTCACTCTCACTATATGGTTTGTTCTTCAATAAAAGATCTTCCCTTCATGTAGAACTAGCTATACTGTATGCTCTATCCAGCATCCATTTGGGGTATACCCTATGTAAAATGTAAAAATTGTCCAACAGGAATACTTTTAATAGTATGTTTAGAATGACCAGATTGGGCTAACAAAAGAGGGTTGCCAGACAAAGGTTTCCTGTATAAACTAGTGTTAACTCTGCAATTATCACCAGGCAGATGGATGTCGAGGTAGAAAATCTCTCGTCTTACTGGCTTGTGAATGACAGGTTCTTGTCATTGTTGTTTATAGAGATGAGCGAATCGAACCAGGCAAAGTGGAATTCGTTTCGAATTTCAGGAAAAATTAGATTCGCGTCGAATCCGAATATTTGCATAATTCGGGTGCGCGAATCGGATTTTTCCCGATTGGCCGATTTTCATCCCTTCTACAGCCGGCAAAAAGTGTCCCTGCAGAGAGCTCCGCTATTTCTGACAGTTCTCTGACAGTTCCTTCACATTTACAGCGGTTGAAACATTGTATCTATTTGTTTCCATTTAGGATACAGATGTTTTTATTCGGAAATAAATAGATACAATGTTTCAACCGCTGTACATGTGAAGGAACTGTCAGAGAACTGTCAGAAATAGCGGAGCTCTCTGCAGATACACTTTTTGCCGTACTGGAATACTTCTTCTTTTCATTCTTCTTTTCATTCTTCTCATTCTTCTTTTCATTCTTCTTCTTTTCATTCTTCTTTTCATTCTTCTCATTCTTCTTTTCTTCTTCATGAAAAGAAGAATGAGAAGAAGAATGAAAAGAAGAATGAAAAGAAAAATGAGAAGAATGAAAAGAAGAATGAAAAGAAGAAGAAGAATGAAAAGAAGAATGAGAAGAAGAATGAAAAGAAGAATGAGAAGAAGAATGAGAAGAATGAAAAGAAGAATGAGAAGAATGAAAAGAAGAATGAGAAGAATGAAAAGAAGAAGAAGAAGAATGAAAAGAAGAAGAAGAATGAAAAGAAGAATGAAAAGAAGAAGAAGAATCTTTTCATTCTTCTCATTCTTCTTTTCATTCTTATTCTTCTTTTCATTCTTCTTCTTCTTCTTCTTTTCATTCTTCTTCTTCTTTTCATTCTTCTTTTCATTCTTCTTCTTCTTTTCATTCTTCTCATTCTTCTTTTCATTCTTCTTCTTCTTCTTTTCATTCTTCTTCTTCTTTTCATTCTTCTTTTCATTCTTCTTCTTCTTCTTTTCATTCTTCTTTTCATTCTTCTTCTTCTTTTCATTCTTCTTCTTCTTCTTTTCATTCTTCTTTTCATTCTTCTCATTCTTCTTTTCATTCTTCTTTTCATTCTTCTCATTCTTCTTTTCATTCTTCTTCTTTTCATTCTTCTTTTCATTCTTTTCATTCTTCTTTTCTTCTTCATGAAAAGAAGAATGAGAAGAAGAATGAAAAGAAGAAGAAGAATGAAAAGAAGAATGAGAAGAAGAATGAAAAGAAGAATGAAAAGAAGAATGAGAAGAAGAATGAAAAGAAGAATGAAAAGAAGAATGAGAAGAAGAATGAAAAGAAGAATGAGAAGAATGAGAAGAAGAATGAGAAGAATGAAAAGAAGAATGAAAAGAAGAAGAAGAAGAATGAAAAGAAGAAGAATGAAAAGAAGAATGAAAAGAAGAAGAAGAAGAAGAATCTTTTCATTCTTCTCATTCTTCTTTTCATTCTTCTTTTCATTCTTCTTCTTCTTCTTTTCATTCTTCTTCTTCTTTTCATTCTTCTTTTCATTCTTCTTCTTCTTCTTTTCATTCTTCTTCTTCTTTTCATTCTTCTTCTTCTTCTTTTCATTCTTCTTTTCATTCTTCTCATTCTTCTTTTCATTCTTCTCATTCTTCTTTTCATTCTTCTTTTCATTCTTCTTCTCATTCTTCTTTTCATTCTTCTTCTTCTTTTCATTCTTCTCATTCTTCTTTTCTTCTTCATGAAAAGAAGAATGAGAAGAAGAATGAAAAGAAGAATGAAAAGAAGAAGAAGAATGAGAAGAAGAATGAAAAGAAGAATGAAAAGAAGAATGAGAAAAATGAAAAGAAGAATGAAAAGAAGAATGAGAAGAAGAATGAAAAGAAGAATGAGAAGAAGAATGAGAAGAATGAAAAGAAGAATGAGAAGAATGAAAAGAAGAATGAAAAGAAGAAGAAGAATGAAAAGAAGAAGAATGAATGAAAAGAAGAATGAAAAGAAGAAGAATGAAAAGAAGAATGAGAAGAAGAATGAAAAGAAGAATGAAAAGAAGAATGAGAAGTATGAAAAGAAGAATGAAAAGAAGAAGAAGAATGAAAAGAAGAATGAGAAGAAGAATGAGAAGAATGAAAAGAAGAATGAGAAGAATTAAAAGAAGAATGAAAAGAAGAAGAAGAATGAAAAGAAGAAGAAGAATGAAAAGAAGAATGAAAAGAAGAAGAAGAAGAATCTTTTCATTCTTCTCATTCTTCTTTTCATTCTTCTTCTTCTTCTTTTCATTCTTCTTTTCATCCTACTTCTTCTTCTTCTTCTTCTTCATCCTCATCCTCTTCTTCTTCTGAGGATGAGGATGAGGATGAAGAAGAAGAAGAAGAAGTAGGATGAAAATAAGAAGAATTCCAAGCCGGCAAAAAGTGTATCTGCAGAGCTCCTCTATTCTGCAGATACACTTAGAGGAGCTCTGCAGATACACTTTTTGCCGGTTTGGAATTCTTCTTATTTTCATCCTACTTCTTCTTCTTCTTCATCATCCTCATCCTCATCCTCGGAAGAAGAAGAAGAGGATGAGGATGAAGAAGAAGTAGGATGAAAATAAGAAGAATTCCAAGCCGGCAAAAAGTGTATCTGCAGAGCTCCTCTATTTCTGACAGTTCTCTGACATAGAACTGTCAGAAATAGAGGAGCTCTGCAGATACACTTTTTGCCGGCTTGGAATTCTTCTTATTTTCATCCTACTTCTTCTTCTTCTTCATCCTCATCCTCTTCTTCTTCTTCTGAGGATGAGGATGAAGAAGAAGAAGAAGAAGAAATAGGATGAAAATAAGAAGAATTCCAAGCCGGCAAAAAGTGTATCTGCAGAGCTCCTCTAAGTGTATCTGCAGAGCTCCGCTCCTCTTCTTCTTCTTCTGAGGATGAGGATGAAGAAGAAGAAGAAGAAGTAGGATGAAAATAAGAAGAATTCCAAGCCGGCAAAAAGTGTATCTGCAGAGCTCCTCTAAGTGTATCTGCAGAATAGAGGAGCTCTGCAAATACACTTTTTGCCGGCTTGGAATTCTTCTTATTTTCATCCTACTTCTTCTTCTTCCTCTTCATCCTCATCCTCTTCTTCTTCTGAGGATGAGGATGAGGATGAAGAAGAAGTAGAAGAAGAAGTAGGATGAAAATAAGAAGAATTCCAAGCCGGCAAAAAGTGTATCTGCAGAGCTCCTCTAAGTGTATCTGCAGAGCTCCGCTCCTCTTCTTCTTCTTCTGAGGATGAGGATGAAGAAGAAGAAGAAGAAGTAGGATGAAAATAAGAAGAATTCCAAGCCGGCAAAAAGTGTATCTGCAGAGCTCCTCTAAGTGTATCTGCAGAATAGAGGAGCTCTGCAAATACACTTTTTGCCGGCTTGGAATTCTTCTTATTTTCATCCTACTTCTTCTTCTTCCTCTTCATCCTCATCCTCTTCTTCTTCTGAGGATGAGGATGAGGATGAAGAAGAAGTAGAAGAAGAAGTAGGATGAAAATAAGAAGAATTCCAAGCCGGCAAAAAGTGTATCTGCAGAGCTCCGCTAAGTGTATCTGCAGAGCTCCGCTAAGTGTATCTGCACAGCTCAGCAGTTGAAACATTGTATCTATTTGTTTCCATTTATGGAAACAAATAGATACAATGTTTCAACCGCTGTATGGAGTGAATGTCAGAGAACTGTCAGAAAAAGCGGAGCTCCGCTATTTCTGACAGTTCTCTGACATTCACTCCATACAGCGGTTGAAACATTGTATCTATTTGTTTCCATTTATGGAAACAAATAGATACAATGTTTCAACCGCTGTATGGAGTGAATGTCAGAGAACTGTCAGAAATAGGCTATTTCTGACAGTTCTCTGACATTCAATACTCCATACAGCGGTTGAGGAGTTTGGAATTCTTCTTATTTTCATCCTACTTCTTCTTCTTCTTCTTCTTCTTCCTCTTCATCCTCATCCTCATCCTCTTCTTCTTCTTCTGAGGATGAGGATGAAGAAGAAGAAGAAGAAGAAGTAGGATGAAAATAAGAAGAATTCCAAGCCGGCAAAAAGTGTATCTGCAGAGCTCCGCTAAGTGTATCTGCAGAGCTCCGCTAAGTGTATCTGCAGAGCTCAGCGGTTGAAACATTGTATCTATTTGTTTCCATTTATGGAAACAAATAGATACAATGTTTCAACCGCTGTATGGAGTGAATGTCAGAGAACTGTCAGAAATAGGCTATTTCTGACAGTTCTCTGACATTCACTCCTCAACCGCTGTATGGAGTATTGAATGTCAGAGAACTGTCAGAAATAGCCTATTTCTGACAGTTCTCTGACATTCACTCCATACAGCGGTTGAAACATTGTATCTATTTGTTTCCATAAATGGAAACAAATAGATACAATGTTTCAACCGCTGTATGGAGTGAATGTCAGAGAACTGTCAGAAATAGCGGAGCTCTGCAGATACACTTAGCAGAGCTCTGCAGATACACTTTTTGCCGGCTTGGAATTCTTCTTATTTTCATCCTACTTCTTCATCCTCATCCTCATCCTCTTCTTCTTCTTCTGAGGATGAGGAAGAAGAAGAAGAAGAAGAAGAAGAAAAGGGGATGAAAATAAGAAGAATTCCAAGCCGGCAAAAAGTGTATCTGCAGAGCTCCTCAGCGGTTGAGGAGTGAATGTCAGAGAACTGTCAGAAATAGCCTATTTCTGACAAGAATAATAATATATAGTGCAGCGCTGGTGTATTAATTAAAAAAGAACATGCTAAAATGAATACAAATGAAATAGTTCATAAAGTCCTTCCACAATTAAGTGACCATAGGTGTATGAAGGTCTTCCTCCTTATAAAGGTGACTGGTATCAGATAGAAAAAATGCGCACTCACCGACCGCACATTTTAAATGCGCCTTTGTGCACTCTTATGCGGATGACCAGCCAGACATGCAGATCCTAAGGACACATGGACCATCCCTCTCAAATACTGACATCGGCCTTGGGTGCAGTACCTCCAGGTATATAGAGCCCTTTCGTTCCAAAAGTTAGGCAGGCAGGGGTCCCCCTCCTGGTTCCAGGTACCCCAGAAATGGTAGATGCAGATCTGAAACCCTCCAGAAAGAGGGTCAAGAAAGAGGGAATGCCAATAGTGTAGTAGGTTCAAGAACTTTATTGGATCAACAGTAATTTGGCCAGGGTTGCATGTACCCACAAATACCGTTAGCCGTCAAGCAGACTGGTAAATATGAAATAAAACATGTACTAACCCGGCAAAGATCAAAGACCACCGGACCTCCTCGTGGTCCCAGTGGTTAGGAAGTCACACTTGCTACTGGCTCCTCCTGAGGCCTTTCGTGCCACAGCACTTCATCAGAGGGTTGGATGCCATTAGCAGTGTGACAGAGAACTTCCCTATTTAAATGCGGTTCGCGCATGCGCGAAAATCCCGCTCTATCGCTCAAAATCTAAGAAATGGGACCGCGCATGCGCGAACGGCCGCCATTTTGCCGTGGATCGCGGCTGTGCAGAAACGAACTGCGCATGCGCCGCCCGATCGCCGCCATATTGCCATGGATCAACAGACAGTAAGCTGTAGAAAACGGCAGCAGCTGTCAGGGGGATGCATACAGAGCAACCGTCGGGAAGAAATACATGTGGAGCACCCAAATAAGTGCAGGTTCCCCATGATTAGAGACAGAGAGGTAAATGGCGCCATCAGAGAACCTCCAATCTGGATATATGCCATCCACTCTAAACCTTCACCCCCAAATAAGTGTCCAAAATATAAGCACCCAAATAAGCGCGGGGTAACAGAGAAGGGGTAAATGGCACCATCAGAGAACCCTAAGTCCTCAGGTCTGGATATATGCCATCCGCTCTGAACCTCCACCCCCAAATAGGTGGCCAAATATAAGCCACTATTTATGTTGTAAGGGCCAGGTATCCCTTATTACAATAATTGTATCCATGGCATAGGGGCTAAACCGGTACCCATATGCATACATAGAAGCTCCACGTTAAATGGGCCACTATATGTCCAAAAAAGCCCCGAAAAGCAAACAGGTATTTCAGGGAATATATATTAAAATATAGGATATAAAATATTAAAATCATAAAGGTGTCTAAAACATAATATAAATTTCCCCGCAAAAGCAGGAGAAAAAAATTATATACATTCGCATTTTGCCATCCTAATGGCTAAAATAATTCAACAATCATCATATCAGACAGATAATACACATAAGATGATATGAAAATTTCATGCAGCACTACACCATATCACAGGACAAGTGGTACACGCAATGGGGGGACATACCATTGCCTCAGCTATTGGCAATGAAACAATTTATATCCACCTCAACATTGTGTCCATGAGGGTAAAGAGTACGTAATTCATAGACCCAGCGGGTCTCAGCCTGGGAAACAGTTCTGGTCTTGTGAAGTCCCCTCCAATGCGGGGATATCATCTCTATGCCCATAAATTTTAATGAAGTAGGGTCACTATTATGGACAAGCCTATAATGATTAGATAACGAGTGGTCCCTATAGCCTTTTCTAATGTTCGCCACATGTTCCCGCAGGCGGTCTCGTAGGCGTCTGGTTGTCCGTCCTACATACTGTTTCTTGCAGGGACAGCTAAGAAGGTAGACCACAAATTTACTGTGACATGTTATACACTGTTTGATGTCATAAGACCTCCCAGTTGATGTTGAGGTGAAAGTGTCAATTCTCCTTTTACGGGTATTGTCACACTTGCATATGATGCATTTATTGCACGGGTAGAACCCCTTCAATTCCCTGAAAAAGGACAATTCAGCAGGGGGGTCCACTACATTAGGTGCAATACGATTTCTGATGGCCGGGGCTCTCCTAAACATGATCTCAGGTTTGTTGGGCAAAATTTGTGAAAGGACAGGGTCCATCTTCAAAATGTCCCAGTTTTTCTTAATTAGTCTCCCTACCTGTCTATACTGTACCGAGAACGTGGTTACAAACGGACATATTCTCTCATGTGTTCTCTTTGGTTTATACGACAGCATCTCCTTCCTATCCAGACCTGCAACCTTGGCCAGAGAGTCATCAAGATCAGCCTCTCTATATCCCTTTTCCAGGAATCTATGTTTTAAAATACTCGCTTGAGACCGATATGTCTCAAGATCCGTACAGTTTCGCCTGATTCGGGTGAATTGGCCCTTCGGTATATTATTAAGCCAGTTCGGATGGTGACAGCTATTCACAGGGATATAGCTGTTACGGTCGGATACCTTAAAGAAGGACTTGGTAACTATCCTTCCATTTTCAACCAGTAATGTCAGGTCCAAAAAGTCGATCTGATGTCGGCTGTATGTATAGGTCAAATGGATATTCAAAGAGTTATTATTCAATGTTGAGAAGAAGTTATTGAGTGCGCTCTCCTCTCCATTCCAGAGGAGGAGGACGTCATCTATATACCTCTTATACAAAACCAGTTCCGGCCAGTCCCTGGCATAGATGACATCCTCCTCCCACCTGGACATGAAAAGATTTGCGAGGCTAGGGGCAAACTTCGCCCCCATTGCAACACCCTATATTTGTAGGTAATAGGACTGATTATACCAAAAGTAGTTGTGGTACATGGCAAAGTGCAACAGGTCCAGAATGAAGCGCCTTTGAATATCTGGTACACGACTATAATTAGTTAGATAAAAATCTGTAGCCTCCATACCATCTGCATGGTCAATACTGGTATACAGGGAACTGACATCCGCCGTAACCAGAAACATACCGGGTGATATACTTACTGCTTCAACCTCATTCAGGACCTGTTTGGTATCACTAAGGAACGAAGGTGTCTTAGCAACCAAAGGTTGCAGATGGAAATCAATATACTCCCCGATCTTAGATAATAGCGACCCTATCCCACTGATTATGGGTCGGCCCGGAGGGTGTACTGGGTCCTTATGCACCTTCGGAAGGATGTACAGTATGGGAAGCTTTGGTGCTACAGCTTACTGTCTGTTGATCCATGGCAATATGGCGGCGATCGGGCGGCGCATGCGCAGTTCGTTTCTGCACAGCCGCGATCCACGGCAAAATGGCGGCCGTTCGCGCATGCGCGGTCCCATTTCTTAGATTTTAAGCGATAGAGCGGGATTTTCGCGCATGCGCGAACCGCATTTAAATAGGGAAGTTTTCTGTCACACTGCTAATGGCATCCAACCCTCTGATGAAGTGCTGTGGCACGAAAGGCCTCAGGAGGAGCCAGTAGCAAGTGTGACTTCCTAACCACTGGGACCACGAGGAGGTCCGGTGGTCTTTGATCTTTGCCGGGTTAGTACATGTTTTATTTCATATTTACCAGTCTGCTTGACGGCTAACGGTATTTGTGGGTACATGCAACCCTGGCCAAATTACTGTTGATCCAATAAAGTTCTTGAACCTACTACACTATTGGCATTCCCTCTTTCTTGACCCTCTTTCTGGAGGGTTTCAGATCTGCATCTACCATTTCTGGGGTACCTGGAACCAGGAGGGGGACCCCTGCCTGCCTAACTTTTGGAACGAAAGGGCTCTATATACCTGGAGGTACTGCACCCAAGGCCGATGTCAGTATTTGAGAGGGATGGTCCATGTGTCCTTAGGATCTGCATGTCTGGCTGGTCATCCGCATAAGAGTGCACAAAGGCGCATTTAAAATGTGCGGTCGGTGAGTGCGCATTTTTTCTATCTGATACCAGTCACCTTTATAAGGAGGAAGACCTTCATACACTTATGGTCACTTAATTGTGGAAGGACTTTATGAACTATTTCATTTGTATTCATTTTAGCATGTTCTTTTTTAATTAATACACCAGCGCTGCACTATATATTATTATTCTTGCTTAAAGGTCCAGTGATTCCTTAGAGTGTTCCAGCAGCTGAACTATGAGCGCTCGCTTTATCCTTAAGCCTATTTCTGACAGTTCTCTGACATTCACTCCATACAGCGGTTGAAACATTGTATCTATTTGTTTCCATAAATGGAAACAAATAGATACAATGTTTCAACCGCTGTATGGAGTGAATGTCAGAGAACTGTCAGAAATAGGCTATTTCTGACAGTTCTCTGACATTCAATACTCCATACAGCGGTTGAGGAGTGAATGTCAGAGAACTGTCAGAAATAGCCTATTTCTGACAGTTCTCTGACATTCACTCCATACAGCGGTTGAAACATTGTATCTATTTGTTTCCATTTATGGAAACAAATAGATACAATGTTTCAACCGCTGTATGGAGTGAATGTCAGAGAACTGTCAGAAATAGCGGAGCTCTGCAGATACACTTAGCGGAGCTCTGCAGATACACTTTTTGCCGGCTTGGAATTCTTCTTATTTTCATCCTACTTCTTCTTCTTCTTCTTCTTCATCCTCATCCTCTTCTTCTTCTTCTGAGGATGAGGATGAAGAAGAAGAAGAAGTAGGATGAAAATAAGAAGAATTCCAAGCCGGCAAAAAGTGTATCTGCAGAGCTCCGCTAAGTGTATCTGCAGAGCTCCGCTAAGTGTATCTGCAGAGCTCCGCTAAGTGTATCTGCAGAGCTCCGCTAAGAAATAGCGGAGCTCTGCAGATACACTTTTTGCCGGCTTGGAATTCTCCTTTTTCTCATCCTTCTTCTTCTTCTCATCCTTCTCCTTCTTCTCATCCTTCTTCTTCTTCTCATCCTTCTTCTTCTTCTCATCCTTCTTCTTCTTCTCATCCTTCTCCTTCTTCTCATCCTTCTTCTTCTTCTCATCCTTCTCCTTCTTCTCATCCTTCTTCTTCTTCTCATCCTTCTTCTTCTTCTCATCCTTCTCCTTCTTCTCATCCTTCTTCTTCTTCTCATCCTTCTTCTTCTTCTCATCCTTCTCCTTCTTCTCATCCTTCTTCTCATCCTTCTCCTTCTTCTCATCCTTCTTCTCATCCTTCTCCTTCTTCTCATCCTTCTCCTTCTCCTTCTTCTCATCCTTCTCCTTCTTCTCATCCTTCTCCTTCTCCTCCTTCTCATCCTTCTCCTTCTTCTCATCCTTCTCCTTCTCCTTCTTCTCATCCTTCTCCTTCTTCTCATCCTTCTCCTTCTTCTCATCCTTCTCCTTCTTCTCATCCTTCTCCTTCTTCTCATCCTTCTCCTTCTCCTTCTCCTTCCTCATCTCCAAGGGCATTTAAATTAAAGGTACAGTGTTCTGCACTAATTTAAAGGCTCTCTGAAGCCTAGAAACCCTTTTTATAAGTTAAATTCGTAGCGAATAAATTCGCATCGAATCGAAATTTCTTCATCAAATTCGGCGAATCAGCCGAATCGAATTTTTGAATAATTCGCTCATCTCTAGTTGTTTAAATAAGACAGAAAAACCTGTAAGTCTCCCAAACCTTTATCTACAATGAATATACGGTCATCAATGTATTGGAAAAACATTGATTACACCCTAGCTCAGGGGTAGTCCTGCGGCTCTCCAGCTGTTGCAGGACTACAAGTTCCATCATGCCTCTGCAAGTCATAGCTGTAACTGTCAGTTTCGTAATGTTGCAATGCCTCATGGGAAATGTAGTTCTACAACAGCTAGAGAGCCGCAGGTTGCCTACCCCTGCCATAGCCCCTGTGCTCCTTGCATTACATTCTCCTGACCCCTGCACTCTGTGCTTTATATATGCATATAAAGAACAGACCAGGGGCAGACTGACAACTCATGGGGCCCCCGGGCAATAGGGGATCATGGGGCCCCTGTGTCCTTGTGCAAAAAAGCCTATGAAAAAGGTACCAAGGGCATCTCATGGGGCCCCCTACTGACCCCAGGCCCTCGGGCAGTGCCCGAGTTTCCAAATGGTCAGTCCGCCCCTGGAACAGACCCAACCCAAACCCTATATAGAGGCTCAAACAAACCTGAAAGCTTGTTATTCAAAATGCAATGGTTAATTGTAAAATAATAGAGGAAACCTGCATTGAAATAGTATGAAAAATGTGTGTGATTAATTAAAAGGTCACCTAGAGGCAATGAAGTGCTTTCATGTTGAAGCATGTCTATATGCTTCTTGTTTTGTTTTGTTTTTTTCACTGGGAAAGAAAATGCTGTGCTTTACCGTATGCTTGGCCAGGTCAAGGAGAAGATTGCCGTTAGATAGCTTCAGCACACTGCCAAAGCAAACAAAGACAAGCAGGTGACTTACTGCCCATTGTTCTTAGAAAGATATCTGGCAATCTGTGGACCAAATTTTCATCCGCACAAAAAATCGGCCGATATTCATGCCGTTAGTGGGTCATGCTGGAAAATCCATGAAAAACGGCCGTTTTTCGTGGACATTGGTGGCAGCATCGCTGCCAGCAACGACGATTTTTCGTTTATCGGATGAAAATTCGGCCGATCAACAGCCAGTCTATGGCCTGCCTTAAAGAAAAATTGCTCAGACATAAGATGACCATGTCACACTCCAGGTTCTTTTTTTCAATCTGACAACAATCCATTGCCTATGGAGCAGGACATGATAACTGTGAACAAGAAATCTTGGGGAAAACTGATCACACAGATTAGAAAACTTTGCCTAATTGCTATTGCTTTCCTAAAACAAGAACTTTCTACACAGGACAAAGTAAAACGAGTGTGATGGCCCACATTCCAGCAGTGCTAGCAGGGCAGTGGTGCCAACCTACCAGATTGAAATTCACTGACACCCAAATTTTACTAACACAGCCAAGTTTTTATTGCCATTTCCAAAAGTTACAGTTTTAAGTGCAAATTTCAATATTTAGGCTACAGACAAGAACCATATGCAGTTAGCAATGTGATTTAACACAGATACTAGGGCAAAAACATATTTCTTATTTTATTTTAAATATAGTAAGTAAGTAGCTCAGGGACAGGACAGGGCAAGAAATTAGAATGGGCAGACACACACATGAAATTGACTCTCACAGTGACACTGACAGCAATGTGCAGCAGCACAGATGATGATGACAGATTGCGGACAGGGTACCAACCTCACCAACATGACATGTCCCCTCCTGTGTCACAGTGACAGTCTTTCTCCATGCCAGGTGGTCTCTTCGGTTCACTCCAGTCCAAACAGCTGGCCAACTGCATCAAAGTAATCCCTCTATGGCCAGTCCTACTCTGCTCTGCCTACACAAATCTTCACCCACATAGTCACACTCTGTTTATCTGCAGCTCCATTCATTCTCTCCCCTGTTGCATAACTTTCCATCTCCTCAGCCCCGCTATGTGATTTACAAAATATTGCACAATCTTTCCAGTCCCACTGTCCCCTCCTCTGATCATTCTATCCCATCTCTTTCCCCATACTGCTCAATTCGCTCAGCCCAATTACAATGAACCACATCCAGGGGAGGACTGACAACTCATGGGGCCCCCGGGCAATAGGGGATCATGGGGCCCCTGTGTCCTTGCCCAAACTCAAAAAAGTCTATGAAAAAGGTACCAGGGGCATCTCATGGGGCCCCCTACTGACCCCGGGCCCTCGAGCAGTGCCCAAGTTTCCAAATGGTCAGTCCGCCCCTGACCACATCATTCTGCACAGTCAGTCTCCCACCACTGGTCCCTGGAGTTGAGTTCACTCGTCACTTAACACTGCACACCTTTCCTAGTTCTTTGCCAAATGGAATTCTTTTCTATGTTGCAACTGTCATAGCTGTGCACAACTTCATCTGCTTCCTTCATCATTGTGATACAATGTATTTCTCTTCTGTCTTACTATCCCTCCACTGCTCTGCACCATGGCACTGTCACTTCCAGGGGCTGACTGACCACTCATGGGGCCCCCGGGCAATAGGGGATCATGGGGCCCCTGTGTCCTTGCCCAAACTCAAAAAAGCCTATGAAAAAGGTACCGGGGCATTTCATGGGGACCCCTGCTGACCCCGGGCCCTCGGGCAGTGCCTGAGTTTCCAAATGGTCAGTCCGCCCCTGGTCACTTCCACTACTTTCTTTCATCAGCTCACCACATCACTGTGATAGATTGGGGCTAATTTACTAAAACTGGAGAGTGCAAAATTTAGTGCAGCTCTGTACAGAAACCAATCAGCTTCTTCAATTAAGCTTTGACATAAAATTCTGGAAGTTGATTTCTATGCAGAGCTGCACCAGACTTTTCACGCTCCAGTTTTAGTAAATTAACACCATTGCATCTTTCCAAGGTTTTAAGGGCTCATACACATCTGCTGCAGTTTCTATCACCCCACTGAACCATGGCAGATTGCTTTTCAGAGGGCGATAGAGCAGCGGTTGCCAGGCATACAGAAGCCAATACTGCCATCTCAGCCATACATTTTAAGGGCTTCTTCATACATGGTGTGCGGTTTGACATTTTTCTGCACTGGATAAACTACTACATATGCCATATGTTAGTATGGCTGAACAAAGACAAAAGTCCATCCAGTTCAACCATAAAAAAAAAGTTCTAATCCTATACCCTTAGTTGATCCAGAGGAAGGCAAAAAAAACAGAAAAGCAGGATCCAATATGCTCCTGCAGGGGAAAAAACTTCTTGATCCCCCGAGAGGCAATTGGATATTCCTTGGATCAATCTTACCTATAAATGTTAGTAACCAGATATATTCTGTGTATCCAAGAAAGAATCCAGGCCTTTATTAAAGCAATCCACTGAGCTGGCCAGAACCAATTCTTGAGGGAGTCTATTCCACATTTTCACAGCTCTCACTGTGAAGAAACCTTTCCATATTTGGAGATTACATTTCTTTTCCTCCAGACATAAAGTGTGCCCCCTTGTCCTCTGTGATGACCTCAGAGTGAATAACTCTACACCAAGTTCACTATATGAAGCACTATTTATACATGTTGATCATATCCCCCCTTAATCTCCTCTTCCCAAGAGAGAATAACATCAATTCCGCTGATCTTTCCTCATAGCTGAGCTATTGGGGCATAATTGTTTTCTATGTGCCCCCATTCACACTGCAGTACAGTCTGGAAGTGCAGTGCAGTGAGCTGCGGTACAATGCAGACATGCTGCATTTATTGCAGCACAGGTAGGCACTGTATGTCACTGCACAGCAGCACAACACACCATGCTACTGTGGGGAGACATAAATGAAGTGTAATTTGTGTACTTCTGATAAAGTTTTAGAAAAAGCAAACCATATGATGTGCTGAAACGCACATCACAATGCCCCCTCACCACACCTAACTACATACATTTTATTTATTTTATTATATTAACTGATTTATATTAACTATAACTAGTTTTTTTGTATTATATGTGGACTCTATGAAACTTGTTTGACTATATGAACTTTTTTTTGTGTTAGATAATTCTGATTCATAATATATTTACAAATATCATAATATTGATATATAGTCTAACTGTATTATGTTGATATTACAATATCCTATTCATCTCAAACCACAGCACTGTTATCATATAACTCATATTTGGTGCACTGATTCCATTTCGGTGTGCTACATGTGACTATTAGTCCCTCCTATTTCACCTATCTCAGGCTTACCAAGTTTGAAAAGTTTCCAGGTACCAGGTTTACTTACTGGGGCAGGGCGTTACAAAAACTAAACTTTTCAGGCGGATATAAAACAACATATTGATGCAGCTTTGTATTCATTAATATCTCAATAAATGTATTCCTAAAAATAAGCATTGAAAGTACCTGAATTTGACTTGGTATCTGCTTCTTGCAATTGCATATACGAAAGAGCTCAGACTAGTAGAAGAAGAAGTAGCACAAGGATGTAGGACAGGCATGTCCAAAGTCCGGCCCGCCCTGCTCTGTGTAATGTGGCCCTCCCTTCTATGGCAGACAGTCTTCTGCTTGAGAGCAGAGCGCATGCCTGACTGCGGCGCGTTCTCCCTGGTCTGTGTAAATGCGGCTGTCGCACGGCCCTCCCTTCTGTGGCAGACAGTCTTCTGCTTAAGAGCAGTGCGCATGCGTGACTGAGGGCGGTGACATCAGGGCCGGGCTTCCAGCGTGAAGTGTGTTTAGCTTCCCCTCCCGGCTGCCGAGCAGAGACTTCAGCTCCAGCTACCTTTTTCACCCTTCACATTAGTGCAGGTAAGTTTTTTTAAAATTTATTTTCAATACATTGTGAAAACTCAGCTGTCAGTTGATCTTAATGTTATGAAATGAAAGGTATTGTCAGGAATGGATTCAGCACTGGTGGTGGGACTCTCCTGCCATGTGGGCTGCAGTACCAGAGCTGACCAGCGGGTGCTCTCAGCACTGGTGGTGGGACTCTCCTGCCGTGTGGGCTGCAGTACCAGAGCTGACCAGCGGGTGCTCTCAGCACTGGTGGTGGGACTCTCCTGTCGTGTAGGCTGCAGTACCAGAGCTGACCAGCGGGTGCTCTTAGCAGCCAGAAGCTCACAATCAGCCAAACCTGGGGCTGATTACAGAAAGGTGTATATAAGGCATGACCAGGCCTGTGCTCGGGGCCTTGGTGTATGTTTCCCCATGTGCCCCTGTATCCTGTTCCTAGTTCCTGTGAGAAGATACCTTGTTGCCGACCCTGCCTGATCCTGATTCCTGTTGACCGTCTCCTGTTCTGACTACTGGCTCATCCCTGACCATCCTTCTGCCTGATCCTCTGTACTGCGCTGTCCGTGAGTTACTGAACCCGGCTTGTGACCTTGACCATTCTCTGCCTGCTCCTTTGATACCTTGCTGCCCGCATGTTGCTGACTTGGCCCGTCTGACCACGCTAACTACTCTGCCATCCATCCATCCTGCACGGATCCAGCCGTACCTGCACATACCTCTGGCGGATCCCTCTATCACTAGCAGGTGTATTCGGGGGCCGCGACCTGGTTCCTGTCTGCTCCAAGTCCATCCCCACCATCAGGGGCCCTGGTGAATAGCAGACTGGGACTTAGACTCCGCGCCCTGGGGAATCCTGCCCTGAGGACCGCTAGAGGTACCACCAGGCAGTCGTTACAGAACCCTACGGCCGGCCTGACCATTCCACCTCTCCAGCCCTGACTACGCCTGTGTTCCTGCACCTCCTAAGATTAGTGGAAGGTTAGTTTGTTCACTGTGCGTTTATATATATATATATATCTGGGTGGCTAATAACCTGTATTATACTATACCTGAAACCTGTGTTTCCCTGTGTCAGTCCGCACCTTTCTGGTCATTCCTTGATTCCTGACAGGTATGTCGTTTGCAATTAACTTGGCAGAAAATAATTTATTTGCATTTAATTGTAATGGTTCAAAGAATGTTCGGAAAAATGTTCGGTCCTCCACCATGTTCACTTCATCCAATCTGGCCCTCTTTGAAAAAAGTTTGGACACCCCTGATGTAGGAGGAGAGAGTAGAGTGAGAAAAAGATGGGTTCATTGGTCTGCTGCTCATCTTTTCACTGTCCAGTCACAGGTAGGGGAAAGTAATGGAGCTATAGGTGAAAATTTAAATAGTGGCATAAAATGAACAGGTCTCCTCTCCCCTGCTAGGCGAGACTATGCTGTTTGTCAGAGCTGCGTAAATCTCAGGACTGGATATCCAGAATACATATCATTTTGGCAGGTAAAACAGCTCCCATACAGTATATGTGTTTCATCTGTGTATCCAGCTCTTTGCCTAGACATAATTTAAAGTGACTCTAAACTTTAAATATATATATATATATATATATATATATATATATATATATATATATATATATATATATATACACTGTATATTCAAGTAGGCAATCTTAAAGTAGAACTAAATGCAAAACTTTTTTTTCATTTGTCAGATTTTTTTTTGCCATTTGTGACCCATTGCAGAGATTTCCCTTCACTTCCTTCCCATAGCCAAACAGGAAGTGAGAAGAAATCCCTGCAGATTAAGGAAATTCCTTAGGGACCCCCAGGTCTCCAGAACTGGTGTAGTAGATTTCCCCTCTATTACTTTTCTGGGGACAACCCAAAATTTGGGAATTTCTTGGACTTTCACTTTTAATTATAATGGTAAATAGGACAAATAGAGAGAATGAATCTCCCTAACAATAGCAGAGACAGCAGTAAAACTAAGAAGTGTTCTAATCCCTCTCGACTCTATCCAAAATTTCAATTCAATGTGGCAGTTCTAGGCACACCCAGAGTGTGAATCAAGGTTATAACCCAGGATTCTTAACTAAACAGGTTGAGGGGCTCCAAGGGGTCTCTTTAATGCAGAGGAAACTGGCATTTCAGTTTCCTCATTTGTTCGTAAAGTCTGTTTTGGGACCTGGAGCCTGGAGATTCCAAAGTGATTTGGGAGGGATGAAATCTCCAATCGTGGGTCCATGTTTTCTGAAATCACAACACACTAATTGTACAGGTGTGTGCAGGGCTTTAAGTAATAACCTGACTAGGGTTCTGGGCTCCACCCTGGCTGACAGGGGGTCGCGGTGGAGCTCAGAACCTTAGTCAGTAAATACAGTAAGAAATCATCTGATGAAAAATAGATTACAAGGCCATTAAGTAGTGGACATGTATGGATTATTTTATCAATATAAGGATATTGTTTAGCGTCACTTTAATGGCTAATTCTAAATTGGTACAGAAAAGCAGGGACAGTTTTTTTTTTTTTTCTCAAAAATGTTTTCAGTAGCAGGCCAGCTGACCCCATCTGCAAATCCATTGTTACAAATTACATGCTACAAGATCCTGACAGCGCCTCGTCCCATGTAACAAAAGACTGTCATAGACTATAGACATTTACAAAACTGTGTCTGAGAATGCTCAGATGACATGTTAAACACACACTATAGTTCTGCTCACTTTGTCTGTATAGCTATGTCTGTATAGCTTGTCCTCTGTGATGACCTCAGAGTGAATAACTCTACACCAAGTTCACTATATGAAGCACTGATGTATTTATACATGTTGATCATATCCCCCCTTAATTTCCTCTTGTCAAGAGAGAATAGGCATTACACTGAGGCGTTGAGCGTACGATCTAGAGGTTAGCTTCAATAAATATATAATACACCAGAAAAATCTTGTATGGCAGCCCATACATTCTTTTTTTAAATGACCTGATTCCCCCATCCTCACACTCGATGTGAATGGGGGAATCCTCCCTGCTGAGCTATGGTATTCTTATGGTGAGGAACCTTCTCTGTTGTCAGAATTCAATGATCAGTGCTGCTAGCCATAGCTGGTGGCACTGATTAATTGGGAAAAAAAAGACAGTCTGTTTGTACAAAGATTGATTGGTAGATTGATTTCTGTACAACCAACCTTCCCATACATGGATCGAAATTTGGTAAGTCCCTGCTGAAAAAGATGAATTTTGATCCATGTATAGGCAGCTTAAGCCACTTGCTGCTGTTAGCAGGGCTCATTATCACAACACTGAAGAAACTCAAAAAATTAAAGCTGGTAAAAAAACAAAGTCTTACAAAACACTTCTAAGTGTGCAAAAAAAAACGTAGGTGGGTAGGGGTGAAGACAAGGAATGGTGCTCAGAGGTAGGTAGGTGGTAGAGACAAGGATTGGTGATCAGTGGCTGGTAGGGGGTAGAGACAAGGAATGCTGCTCGGAGGTGGGTAGAGGCGGAGGCAAGGGATGATACTCAGAGGTAGGTAGAGTCAGAGGCAAGGAATGGTGCTTGGTGGTGGGAAAGAGGTGGAGACAAGGACTGTGCACAGAGGTGGGTAGCGGCAGAGGCAAGGGACGGTGCTCGGAGGTGGGTAGAGGAGGAGGCAAGGGATGATGCTCGTAATGCGTAGGTGGTGGAGACAAGGAATGTGCTTGGAGGTGGTTAGAAACAGAGTCAATCGATGGTGCTCGGAGGTGAGTAGAGACGGAGGCAAAGGACGGTGGTCGGAGGTGGAGAAAAGAAATGTCCTCAGAGGTGGGTAGAGGTGGAGGCAAGGGATGATGCTCGTAATGGGTAGGCGATGGAGAAAAGAAATGTGCTTAGATTTGGGTAGAGGTGGAGGCAAGGGACGGTGCTCAGAGGAGGGTAGGGGCAGTGGCAAGGAATGGTGCTTGAAGGTGTGTAGAAGTGGAGGCAAGGGATGGTGCTTTGAGGTGGGTAGAGGCAAGGGATGGTGCTCGGAGGTGGAGAAAATAAATGTGTTCGGAGGTGGGTAGAGGTGGAGGCAAGGGACGGTGCTCAGAGGAGGGTAGGGGCAGTGGCAAGGAATGGTGCTCGAAGGTGTGTAGAGCTGGAGGAAAGGGATGGTGCTTTGAGATGGGTAAAGAAAAAGACAAGGGATGGTGCTCATGGTGGGCAGGTGGTGGAGACAAGGAATGTGCTTAGAAATAGGTAGAAGCAGAGTCATGGATGGTGCTCAGAGGTGGGTAGAGGTGGAGGCAAGGGACGGTGATTGGAGGTGGAGAAAATAAATGTGCTTAGAGGTGGGTAGAGGCGGAGGCAAGGGACAGTGTTCAGAGGAGGGTAGGGGGCGGAGTCAAGGAATGGTGCTCAAAGGTGTGTAGAGATGGAGGCAAGGGACGATGCTCGGAGGTGGGTAGAGGAGGAGGCAAGGGATGATGCTCGTGGTGGGTAGGTGATGGAGACAAGGAATGTGCTTGGAGGTTGGTAGAAGCAGAATCAATAGTTGGTGCTCAGAGGTGGGTCAAGGCGGAAGCAAGGGAATGTGCTTGGAGGTGGAGAAATGTGCTTAAAGGTAGCTTGGGGCGGAGGCGGATGGAGGTTCAGAGGGGGGTAGGGGTGGAGGCAAGGAATGGTGCTAGAAGGTGTGCAGAGGTGAAGGCAAGGAATGGTGCTCTGAAGTGAGCTGGGGCCGTAAACAAGGAATGGTGCTTGGAGATAGGCAGGGGATGGAGGCAAGGAATAGTGCTCAGAAGTAGGAAAGGAGCATAGGCAAGGAATGGTGCTTGGAGATGGCCAGGGAGTGGAGGCAAGGAATGGTGCTCTGAAGTTGGCCAGGGCCGTGGGCAAGGAATGGTGCTTGGAAGCAGGCAAGGAGCGTAAGCAAGGAACGTGCTCTGAAATGGGCCGGGGCCGTAAGCAAGGAATGGTGCTTGGAGATGGGCAGGGGGTGGAGGCAAGGAACGATGCTCTGAAGTGGGCCGGGGCCGTAAGCATGGAATAGTGCTTGGAGATGGGCAGGGGGTGGGGGCAAGGAACAATGCTCTGAAGTGGGCCAGGGCCGTAAGCAAGGAATGGTGCTTGGAGATGGGCAGGGGGTGGAGGCAAGGAACGATGCTCTAAAGTGGGCCGGGTCCGTAAGCAAGGAATGGTGCTTGGAGATGGGCAGGGAGTGGAAGCAAGGACCGGTGCTCTGAAGTGGGCCGGGACTGTAAGCAAGGAATGGTGCTTGGAGATGGGCAGGGGGAGAGGCAAGGAATGGTGCTTAGAAGAAGGCAAGGAGCGTAGGCAAGGAATGGTTCTCTGAAGTGGGCCGGGGCCATAGGCAAGGAATGGTGCTTGGGGATGGGCAGGGGATGGAGGCAAGGAATGGTGCTCTGAAGTGGGCCGGGGCCGTAGGCAAGGAATGGTGCTTGGGGATGGGCAGGGCATGGAGGCAAGGAATGGTGCTTGGAGATGGGCAGGGGATGGAGACAAGGAATGGTGCTTGGAGATGGGCAGGGGGTGGAGGCAAGGAATGGTGCTTGGAGATGGGCAGGGGATGGAGACAAGGAATGGTGCTTGGAGATGGAGACAAGGAATGGTGCTTGGAGATAGGCAGGGGATGGAGGCAAGGAATGGTGCTTGGAGATGGGCAGGGGATGGAGACAAAGAATGGTGCTTGGAGATGGGCAGGGGATGGAGGCAAGGAATGGTGCTTGGAAATGGGCAGGGGATGGAGACAAGGAATGGTGCTTGGAGATAGGCAGGGGATGGAGGCAAGGAATGGTGCTTGGAGATGGGCAGGGGATGGAGGCAAATAATGGTGCTCGGAGATGGGCAGGGGATGGAGGCAAGGAATGGCGCTCGGAGGTGGGTAGGGGTGGAGGTAAGGAATGGCACTCGGAGGTGGGTAGGGGTGGAGGTAAGGAATGGCACTCGGAGGTGGGTAGGGGTGGAGGCAAATGGTGACTTGAGAAAAGGCACCTATTGTATAAAATAAAGAGCCCTGCTGCCCCATGTTCACGTGTGGAATCCCTTGTGTGGGTTGCTGTGCTCCAGGCTCTGCTGGGACACAATAACACCATAACTGTAACAATATATATGACATCCACATTTCAGGGGGAGAAGGCAGGGGAAGTGTGCATTTAGAGGGATCCTCGTCTGGCTGGGCTCAGTAGAAGACAAGATACCAAGTGTCCATCTCCTGGCATCCTCCTCAGAGCCTGTTGTGTGTAGAGCAGGAAGAGAGGCAAGCCCTGGGAGCAGGCTGGACGTGAGGCCTTAGTCACGGAGAAGGGGCAGGAAAACTCCTCAATTTCTTTCCCAAATAAGTCGAAAAATCCTGCATATTTTTACCGGGGGAGTCACCCCGCACCCGCTCTACGTCACCGGCCGGCCCCGCCCCGGGCACGCCCCCTCCTGCCATGACCTCACCCAAGCATTCCATCGTGGAAGTCATTGAGCAGACTTGTAGTACAAGAAGCACCCTCCGGCTGAGCAGCTCCATTCATGTAACCTGCTTGTGTGTGTCCCCTGCACGGCACTCCTCACAGCTGACTCTATCCCCAGGACACAGCCCAGCCTCTCCGCTTTAGCAGCCTTCTCCCGCCAGCTGTGTGCGCGCTCCAATCTCCCACAATGGCAGGACTCAACTCCCTGGAAGCGGTGAAGAGGAAGATCCAGGCTCTGCAGCAACAGGCCGACGATGCCGAGGACAGAGCGCAGACATTGCAGAGGGATCTGGACACAGAACGGGAGATGCGGGAGAAAGTGAGGCGCAGCTACTCCACACTATACGGCCTTTATCTCCTCTCCACTCTGTCCTATCATCATCGCTACTACTGAGCGCTGCTTCTCCACTCCTCTCTGTACTCAGCCTCCTCACTCCTCTCTCCAATCTGGACACTCTGTCTATGGATAGCACACCTTACAATCGGATTGTACAATCTGCTGTAACTGCACCATACTTGCTACAAGATCTACCAACAACTCTGTAGTACAAGGGCCTGGGCACAAATTGTTTGCATGATTACATTAGGTCCTGATATTACATAGTTTTGGTAAATCTCAAGTTGATTCTACAGGGATGGTGTGATCACATTGTAACGTGTATGAAGAACTTTTAGATCTACCAACAATTATGTAGAAGAAGGGCTTGTCTGATTGGCCAGTTTACTTGGTCTACTTACTATATAGATTTGGTAGATCTAAGGTTGGTTGTGCAAAGATTGTAATGTATATGGTGAGCTTTAGATCTACCAACAACTATGTACTACAAGTGCCTGCTTGATTGGATACAAATTGATTGGATGGTTCGGGTAGTCCCCCTGTATTATATAGATTTGGTAGATCTAAGGTTGATTGCAATGTATATGGTGAGCCTTAGGTCTACCAACAACTATGTACTACAAGGGCCTGCTTGATTGGATACAGATTGATTGGATGGTTTGTGTAGTCCCCCCTATATTATGTAGATTTAATAGATCGTAATGTATATGGTGAGCCCTACGTCTACCAACAACTATGTACTACAAGGGCCTGCTTGATTGGATACAAATTGATTAGATGGTTCGGGTAGTCCCCCTATACTACGTAGATTTGGTAGATCGTAATGTATATGGTGAGCCTTAGGTCTACCAACAACTATGTACTACAAGGGCCTGCTTGATTGGATGGTTCGGGGTAGTCCCCCCATATTACATAATTTGGTAGATCTAAGGTTGATTGCAATATATATGGTGAGCCTTAGGTCTACCAACAACTATGTAGTACAAGGGCCTGGCTGATTGGATGGTTCGGGGTAGTCCCCCCATATTACATAGATTTGGTAGATCTAAGGTTGATTGCAATGTATATGGTGAGCCTTAGGTCTACCAACAATTATGTAGTACAAGGGCCTGGCTGATTAGATACAAATTGATTGGCTAGTTCGGGTAGGCCCCCATATTACATAGTTAGTAAATCTAAAGTTACTTTTACAGTCAGATAGTGATATACATGGTGAGCTTTAGATCTACCAACAACTATGTAGTATAAGAGCTTTCCTTTTTGCATACAGGATAATTGGACTGTTAGGGTAGGTCCCTATATTACATAGATTTGGTAGATCTGTGGTTGATTGTACAAAATCTGTAATGTATATGATGAGCCTTCGCTCCACCAAAAACTATGTAGTATAAGAGCCTGCCTGATTGGATGGTTTAGGTAGGTACTCAAATGATACAGTTTTAGTAAGTCCATTGTAACATGTAAGGTGATCGTTCAGCGCATATCCGCAGTCTGATGGAACAACCTCATTTAAGATCTACCAACAACCATGTAGTAGAAGGGCCTGTTATGCATGTCCTTATATTAGAGTCTTGGTAAAGCTAGAGGATATTGTAAAGTCAGATTGTAATATGTACAGTAAGCCTTAGATCCACCAAGAACTACCTGGTTGGATACAAATTGATTGGATTATGATGATTATTTAAATAGCGCCACCAGTTTCTGCAGCACTTTACAATACAATTACAATACAAATGAATACAGAAGGATTGAGCGGGCCCTGCTCCTTAGAGCTTACAATCTAAGAGGGAGGGACAGTTTAGGTATTTGTTTATTTATTACAGGTACTTATATAGCGCTGTCAATTTACGCAGCGCTTTACAGATATATATTGTGCATTCACATCAGTCCTTAATCTAAGGTCCCTAACTTACATTCATACATATACATATTAGGGCCAATTTAGACAGGATCCAATTCACCTACCAGCATATCTTTGGAGTGTGGGAGGAAACCGGAGTACCCGGAGGAAACCCACGCAGGCACAGGGACAACATGCAAACTCCAGGCAGGTTTACTCCAGGCTCATATTATATGATGTTGGTAAATCTAAAGTTGATTGTGGTCAGATTGTAACGTGTATGGTAACCCTTACTGTCAGAGTATCATGGAGTACCAGACTCGTCTCTGTCATTTACTGAATTTGTATTTTTTGATTTTCCTTAATGTTTTGCTTTTTTTTCTAAACTCAAGTTTTTACTTTTCATAATAAAAAACTTTCAGGTGAAAGGGGGCTCTACAAAGTAGATGTAAAGACAAGACTTTTTTAATTTTGTGTGATTTGGATAGAGCAAGGACTGGTTCACAGCAGATTCAGTACAGTGCATTTTTTTCTGCATCAAAAACCCATGGACAGTAGATTATATGGGTTCCAATGGCCTAGTTCACACCAGTGTGGTCTGTTCCAATGCAAAAGAAAAAAATGGAACATGCAGCATTTTTTTTCTGCACAGAACTAGACTTGAACGTGGCAAAACACAAAAAATGCACTGGAACGCACATCTCCATTTTAAGATGAAGCAAAAAAGGGGGAAAACTTGTGGAAAAGCATGCATGCAGAAATGCAACCAGACTGTGTTTCTGTGGTGTGAATCATTCTTAACCTCTTGCCATCCGCCTGCTGTTATAAACGGCAGGGCGGTGGCAGTCCAGGGTCGGGTTGCCGTTCATAAACGGCACCCGCCTTTTCTAGCTGTGCGCGCTCCCTGGGAGCGCGCACCACCGCGATCCGGTGCCCGCTGTGTCCTCCAGACACAGTGAAACACCGATCGTCGGACGGGACCTCTGTTTTGAGGTCCCGGTCATGTGATCACTGATTGGCGAATCAGTGATCACATGCAAAGTAGTAAGCAAGATGTCACTTGTGACATCATTGCTTACTCTGTGTGAAATCTGTGAATCATCACAGAGGTCACATGGTACAAGGCTATTCACAACAGCCTTGTACCATGTGACAAGCTGTGACCACTCACAGCTCACTCAGTAATTCTCAATGACTGCAAGAATGCAGACAGAGAGAAAGATAAATGATTGCTTTTACATCCTATATGGGTGTAAAAGCAATCAGTGTAAAAAAAAAAAAAAAATCTTCATCACCCCCCACAAGTAGTACAGTGTCACCATGGTGACACGGTACTGCTAGGGTGACAGTATGTAAAAAAAAAAATAAAAATAAAAAATAATATAAAAAAAATAAAATGTAAAAAAAAATGTTTAAAAATTATAATTTTTGGTTATAAACTAATTTGGATTTTTTTTTTTACTAAAAAAATAACGGAATAAATTTTGGCCAAGATTTATGATGAAATATTATTTATTTGCAAAATTTTATTAAAAAAAACACTTTTTTTCAAAATTTTTGGACTTTTTCATTTACATAGTAAAAAAAATAAAAATCCCAGCGGTGAATAAATACCACCAAAATAAAGCTTTATCTGTCTCAAAAAAATGGTAAAAAATTCATATGGGTACAGTATTGCATGACCGCGCAATTGTCATTCAAAGTGTGATAGTGCCGAAAGCTAAAAATTGCCCTGGACAGGAAGGGGTAAAAGTGTCCGGACAGGAAATGGTTAAGGCCAGGCTCACATATGTGCAGGCTGCGATTTGCGCAGGCACGAGAGTCCATTCATATGAATAGACTCCCGGGGCACGCAGGGAAGTCCCTGCACTGTTGGGAAATTGCAGCCTGCACAGAAACTGAGGTTCCCAGTACAGTTGTGATTTCCAATGTGGGCGGCGTGCCGATAGAATTAATGCCATTAGAATATTTTTTTTTTTTTTTTTGTGTAAGGTATTTTTTTTTTTTTCCTCTTAAAAGAAAATTTAATAAAAGATATAATGGGGGAAAAAAAAGAATTAATGGCTCCCCTTTAGGGATCCCCAAGGAATTTTATATATTTTTTGAGCAATAAATGGCCCAATGCTCAGGTGTGACTGCACACATGACAATAGTGAGATTTTTCATCACTCGGTGTGAATGGGGCTTTTGTAGTTGTCATGGGAACAAGTGTCCCTATTGAGAAATTTCCCCTCCCCATCTGTTCAAGTGGTGACTCCAAATTTTGGATTTCCTGTCACTTTTGCTCCTGGTGACATTGGTGGAAAGATTGGTAGAAAGCCCTGTTAGTTGCCATCTGTGTCCCACTGGGGAGATTCCCTTTTACTTCCTGATCTGTAGACTTAACTGGAAGTGGAAGGAAAATGCCTCTCAGACCGTTATCACTTGAAGAAATGTCCTCATCTGAAGATTGCAGTGATAACTAAAACTATTAGATTTTCCCTCACTTCTAAGACCGTTAAAGGGGTAATCTCCCTAATGGTGGCCACACACCGTTTTTTAAAAATCTGATTGAGGTGTGAAACTGTCAAATTAGCAGATAATCAAATAGACAGATCTTTCCTTCTGGTTAATATAGTTTGCATTCAATCTAACTGAGTTAGTCTTCTTGGGGAGGGGGGGGTTATTGATAATGTTGCATCAATTGGCAGCACTGAGATTCTATGTTCGTGAATTCAATTTATTTTTAATTGATCAGATCATGGAATTACATGGTGGAGACAGTGATGTGATCGATAACTGACTTGTATCTTCCAGCTATCAGTTAAAATCCGCTTCCCCCATGCGTCATATCGATTGAATGGGTTGTGGACTATTCCTATTGGGGGAGATTGAGGGGAAAAGAAATTGATCATTTATCAATGGTCACCATAATGAGGATACAAACATAGAAATCTGATGGGTCCTCACAAATACTTACAAATAAACACAAATGTTGGGACTTTTAGACTCCGTTCACACTACGGCGACTTTGCAAGGCGACAAGCTGCAACTTTGAAGCATCTTTCATGCCTTGTGACTTTATATTGCTATGATTACTTTGGTAATCTTCTTGTAATGTCTGATTCGGATCACATCAATATAGATGGGGATCTGACTTGGAGGCAACTTCCATTAAAGTCTATGGGCACAAGTCAGATAGAAGTCGACCTGAAATAGTACAGGAATCGTTTCTAAAGTCAGAGCGACATCTGTAGTGCTAATTAAGACAGCTCTCATTGACTAACATGGCATTTCGCATGTCATGAGACTTGGGGTCTCACAAGTCAGATCCCAAGTCGCGGCAGTGTGAACCGAGCCTTAAGTCTCGTTCACACTGCTGCTGTGTATGGGCAAATTGTTACATGTTTGGTGACCCTTAGTTCCTCGCTCCTTTCACAGTTTATTGAATAAAGCTGGACATAGATGGGTAGAATGTCTAACAAAATGTCTTGGGAAAAGAAAGTTCTAAAAAAGTTTATTCATTTTTCTAATCATTGGTGTGTCAAATTGATGTTCAGTTTCAACTGCAGGTTTAAGGAAACTCAAAGGAACAGGATGGAAAACGTTTCCAGATATCTAACAGTGTATGTGGTTTTTGTTCGAGAAAGTTCATTTGTTCCAAAATCAAATGATAAAAGCAAAGAATATCTCTTGAACGATATACAGATGTTCTGAGAATTTTTTTTTTTTTAGAATTTTCATTCAAAATTCTATCCATGCATTAATGTCTTTTGTACACCTATTGCAAAATGATACTTTGGATCTATTAGTGTACATTTTTGTATTAATGGTTTCGAGAGCGACAATTGTATGTATGTTCATAACGAAGTAAAATGACTTCTCACTGTGATAATCACTGTTATGGCTGTTTATTACTAAGCAGTGACTCTTATTGGCTGTATACTGTGTTACCAATGACATTGTATATGTCCACACTCATTTCCTACCAAACTTTGCAACTGAGTGCTCCCAATGAGTTGGTTATTAACTTGGAAACGGATGTATGAAATGTGTTCCTAAACCATTTCCACATTGTGAGAATACCACTCCCCCTCCTATGAGCTCTCAGCAGACTGCCTCCACAACGGACTGGAAGAAAGAAACTGACTACTTCTCTGTCCTCCTCTACTTTGCATCTCTTGACATTTGTCTTTCTTATTTAACAGAGTAATAAAGGCAAACATACAAACTTCCTTTCACAGTTTTGCCCTGTATCTCCACAGAAGACGAAGGCCCCTTTCACATCGGCGATCTGATCAGGTCCACCTGTCTAAGTGGACCTGATCAGACACTCCATTTACCCCTATGGACCGGCGGGTGTAAACAAACTTCTATCCATTTTCAACCGCCTACCTCCAATCTGATCCAGTCCGCTAAAAAAAAAAAAACGGACAGGGATCCTCCCTCTTCTGTCTAGGCAGATCAGATTGGAGGGCAGGTGGGTGAATTTGGACAATGCAGTCTGTTTGCACCCGCCAGTCCATAGAGCAATGCGGGCTCAGTCCATATTCACTCAGCAGAAGCTGAGCAGACATGGATCTGTCATCTGCCCGCCCTGCTCTAATCAGCAGGCAGATCCCCTATTAATCAGAATGGAATCCAACCAAGGGGCCTAAAGCAGGCCATGCACTCTGAAAATTTTAGCTGTTTTCTAATGAACCTGTCAAAGTACACTATATGGGTGGCCCTGTCCCACCTTCACACCCGTCATCCATTAACTGGAAAATTAAAGGAGGCAGAAAGAATTTTTGGACGAACAGCACCTGCAGCCAATCAGATGTAGCCGCTGATTGGGTATTCTGGCAGGTGCTGGTGCCAGCTGTCAAGATACAGTAGCTGAAGTGGGCTGTTTAATGTGGATGAAGGAATCTGTTAGATTTTTGTTTTTCCTTCATTTTCAAAATAAAACATTTGTTTATAGCCAGCTTAATGCAGCTGATTCTGCAAAAAAACTGCATAGTCTTGTCTGTCTTCTTGTCTAGTCTTCTAGTTTGGGAACAATGGGCAAGCAGATCTGCCCATCCTTGAGGCAAGTGGAGCACATGGCTGATAAATCACTTCTGACCTGGCCTAAAACCTTTTCTTAGGGAATGAAAGTGCTGGAGAACAGGTAGCTTGTTATGCTTACAAGTACCATTACCAATCCTCGAATCAGTTCTGTCTTAACTTCTGCTGCTAACCCCCACCCATTGTTTTACTATTCAATTGAAGAACCTTAACTATTTGTCCTAATAGAAATGTAAGGGTTGCCATGGCTGAGCTCTGATTAAAAATTATTAGCTGCTTGACTTGAACACATCTGAGTCACAAACCCAAAACATTCATTCAACAAATACAGCAGAATTCAGTTTACTTAATTCCAGTCAGTAAATCAAAATCCATTGAAGTGAGAGCCAGATCTCAGTCTGCATATTCCTTCTTTGAAAGGTTTCTTTAGGCCTCATGCACATAGGCAAATGAGGCCATACAATATAAATTGTGGCCTTGTTTTTGTACCCGAGCAATACAGCTGCCTGTAGTAATGAATGGTTGCGTGCATGTGTATGCTGTACTTGTATTAACTTGTGCATGAGTGTAAATCCCTGAATTCACACACGTCATGTACAAGGATTTGCGTCCATGTGCAAGTTAGGGTAGGTGGGGCTTAATCTCATTTTATTATTTTATTATTATACAGTATTTATAAAGCACCAATAGTTCGCTCAGCGCTGAATGGCCAGAATTCAAGATCCATGCACATCCTAGTATTCATGTAAGATGGATATGCATAGCTACATAGTCTGGCTGAAAAAAGACAAAAGTCCTTCCAGTTCAACCATTAATTAAAAAAAAAAAAAAAAAAAGTGATACGTGAAAGATGAGCCATTTGCTTTATTCAGTATACAGATGATCAGTCTAATTCCAAATAATGCGTCTAGAAAATGGCTGAATAGTCTTCATAGTCTATTGCAAAGTACTGTTGGCTTAGGAGTTGGTGTGGACTGAGATATCTGCTTAACAAAAGATTGGAGCCTTTTAGGCCCCCATTCTCACCTTCATGTTCCAGGAATGTGCAAAAAAATATGCCTCTCACTTTGGGTGCTTTTAAAAAATGGAACCACAAATGCGAGTGGCAGTCGCACAACAAAATGCAAGTCTCGCTGCCAAAAAAAAAAAATGCAGAAACTACTGTACTTGGGCGTGCTTGTAAGGTGGCCCATTCAAGTGAATGGACTGGCCTTCGCACAACAAATGTGCAAACTTGCTCATTTTGTCACACCACGCATAAACGTGCTGCTTTTTGCAGACTTGTGCAGGTACCATTTAACGGCACCCTCACGCAACTAGAAAAATTAATTTGCGCCTGTCAAAACTTATGGTACCACAGTAGCATGTATTTTGGTGTGGCGCAATTTCTAAAAATGTGCATGCTCCGTTCTGTTGCACGTTTCACACGCAAAGGACAGCCCTTTGAAATGAATGGGCTGCCCTAAAATGTGAGCATAGGGACACGCAAAAAAGTGGATGTGGATACATACCTGATTCATTTCTTAGCTCTGTATGGCTGTTCTCAAAGTGTGTGTGTGTGTGTGTGTGTGTGTGTGTGTGTAACTCTTACTTTCCTGAAGGGGGGTATGGGTGCCAACCAGGGGCAGACTGACAACTTATGGGGCCCCTGGGCAATAGGGGATCATGGGGCCCCTGTGTCCTTGCCCAAACTCAAAAAACCCTATGAAAAAGGTACCAGGGGCATCTCATGGGGCCCCCTACTGACCCCGGGCCCTCGGGCAGTGCCCGAGTTTCCAAATGGTCAGTCCGCCCCTGATGCCAACAACATACTGATATATTTTATGCTTAACTGAAATTCAGCTTTAAACCATTTAAATAAATGTTGATCATTGTAACCACTTGCAATCACTATTGGTGTTCTTGCCAATGTTTATTCCCAACCACTTGAAGCACCACTTTTGCTGTACAGCTTGGCCTGTTGTGTACGGAAAGTGGAAAAGTAACAGGTCTGTTGATGGGATGAACAGGTCATAAAATTTTTGCAGCCAGATTCAGAAATTCGGGGGAGGGGGGAGTATAAAGTGTAGGCATCCACAGGTGCCCCCACATACCTCCAAGCATCCACTGCTATGCCCAGTCTTGGGCCATTCTGGTGTCTAAAGTACCAAAACCTGGGGGGAGATTTACTAAAATTGGAGAGTACAGAATCTGGTGCAGCTCTACATAGAAACCAATCGGCTTCCAGTTTTTTTTCTTTGTCAAAGCTTAGTTGAACAAGCTGAAGTTAGAAGCTGATGGCTACCATTCACAGCTGCACTGGATTGTGAGTACTCCAGTTTTAGTCAGTCTAGCCCTTAGTGCCTGCCCCTTCCTCACTGTACATTGGTCAGTACCTGCCACTGTCAGAATACAGCTAATTGGTTTAACTTTTGGAAAAATTTCCGACATGTCCCTTCAACTGAGGTCAATTAAATAACTTCTTTTGAATGAGGGAAGCCTCATAGTGATCCTCATTTGGCTGGATCGCTCAAATCAGTGTATGGCCACCTTGTTTTCAGACTGCCACAGCACCCATGGCTGTCTGCATACCAAAGCAATGGCTGCATATGGTCAGTTGCTGCAGTCATAGTTCAGCTGCTAATTTCCTCCCTGCTTACTAGATTTTTGAGTCTACTTTTGTCGTGTCCATATGGTGCCGGCAAGGCCACCTGTGTCTCACTAGGCTCTGGACAAAATTCAGTCCACGTATGTCTACCTTATTCTGATGACCTGATAGCAGCCCCCCCATGTCTGTTCACAACACACTTCAAAGAGCCTCCAAAAAAATCTGGAAGTTCCTCGAACTCAACTTTTCAAAAAAAAAAGTCAAGCTATACCACATCCCACAATGTAGTGTGGTACCTCTTTTCCATTTCAATGTGTGATCTGTGAAAACTGAAAACCAAGAAGCTGCATAGATGACCAGAGGGCTCCCAGATCCTGTTGAAGCTGAAAACTAAAAACCAACTATAATGTAAATGCTACCTACTAGCTTCCTTCACAACATTTCTTTAATTTGTTGGTGCTGTATAAATCTTCCATAAAAATAAGTTTTGTGTACACTAGAGGAACAGCCAAACCTTGGGTTGGATGGGTTAGTGCAGGGGTGTCAAACTGACGGCCCTCCAACTGTTGCCAAACTACAAGTCCCATCATGCCTCTGCCTTTGGGAGTCATGCTTGTAACTGTCAATCTTGCAATGCCTCGTGGGTCTTGTAGTTTGGCAACAGCTGGAGGGCCACCAGTTTGACACCTGTGGGTTAGGTTGTAGATATAGTTTGGCACTCCAGCTGTGCAGAACTACAAGTCCCATCATATTTGTGGCTCTCAGGCTTGCAATGTCTCATGGGACTTGTAGTTCCACAAAAGATGGAGGGCCAGAGTTTGCCTGCCCCTTCCTTGTTTTGTCAGAGAGGATCTCCCCTTTATATCCTATCCTGGTGACACACAAGAAATGAGAAGAATTTCCGTAGAAGGCACAGAGACCTAAAGAATAACCCAGCAATGGATCTGACTTGTCTGAAGGAGGTTACAGTACCCAATCCTTAGTCTCTGAGAACTTCTGGTGTTGTCGCTGTTTTAATGGGACGCCAGCGCTTTCACAGCATCCAAGTAATCAAAGCTACAGTGACAAGCTAACATGTCCTAACACTTTCAGTGTCGTTCAGGCAGACAACAAAAGAAGATCATACCCGTTTTAGCAGTACATTCCTCATCATTAATCATCAAATGAGCTCATTCAGAGGTGGTGCAGTCTGAATGAGAGTGTGATACACGCAGTCCAACCCAGACATTTACAAGTCAGACATAAATTGTGTAGATTTGTTTATAGGGCAGAACTAGCCAAATGGCAGCATGTATAACACTTCTGTGGTTATCTTTAACATCTGCTTTTGTATGATATTTTTGTTGGTACACGACTCATGATCATTTCTCCAGCGCATTTCCCACATCTGAAGCAGAACTAAACCCCCCTATCCTTTACAGCCAAGGAAGCTGCCATCTTGCCCTCTTTGATCTGCAGTTGACATGGAAGTGTGATCAGTTATGACACCAGCCATTGAAGTCTTAACAGTTCAATTGAGAAAACAAGCAACTGTGATCATTATTTTTCACAGCATGCTTTGAATGTAACTGTTTTTGGAAAGTGTTAAATTAATGTATTTACTTCCACTTTAAATACATACAAAATAATGTGCAGGCAATGGGGCAGCACAGTGGTTAAATGGTTAGCACTTCCGCCTGGCAGTACTAGGGTCGTTGTTTCGAATCCCAACCACGGCACCGCCTGCCTGGAGTTTGCATGTTCTCCTTGTGCCTGCATGGGTTTACTCCGGTTTCCTCTCACACTCCAAAGACATACTGGTAGGTGAATTGGATTCTGTCTAAATTGGCCCTAGTATGTGTATGTATGAAAGTGAGTTATTAACCTTAGATTGTACACCCCTTGAGGGTTAGGGACTGATGTGAATGTATATTATATATGTAAAGCGCTGCATAAATTGACGGCGCTATATAAGCACCTGAAATAAATAAATGTGCACAATAGATGTTCTTGAAGTAAACTTGTTGGAAACCCAAGCAATTCAAACTGAGGATCCAGTGATAAATGGAGAAGAAAAAATCTGCTCGCGAAAAATACGGTTGATCCAGAGACTTGGGCAACTGATAATAAAAGTGAATATTGACTTTCTGTGAAAGTCAGGCCTGGCCATGCCCCCTTCTTGCTTCCTAGGCCTCCCCGTTTGGTTCTTTTTAATATAAGCAGCCTCTGATGAGGAGGAAACAGAACCAAGCTCAATTATTGCATTGAAATTCAGATTTTGCACATTTGCAGAATAAGAACATTCGTTTTACTACATATTGGTTATTACTTGTATTAATCCCAACATTTTTGGCACCATGGAGGGCAAAAACAATTGGTTGGAATGGAAAATCTGTGCGAACAAGTTGGATATGAATCATGGTGGGTGTCAGATCTCATACAATACATAGCTGAGCAGCCATACATGGTAAGAGAAACAGCATGGATGGGGTAATCTGCACTGCCAGCCATTGTGTTCAGGCAGCTGCCTAAATACCAGAATAGTCACTGCATCTGTTAAAATGCATTCACTGTTTGGCCAACAATTTTTCACCTTTTTTTTTTTTTTTTAAGGTGTGCTTTTATCGTACTGACAGGGCCTGACAAATTTGAGCTGTGTATGGCCAGATTAGGACTACCAGTATTTTATCTTGTATAATTATTCATACTGTATAACTTCTAGCCCTAACTCTTGAGGAAGAAATAGTGATCAGCTGTAGAAAGATCTAGGCAGGACAATACATTTTCCCCAGATCATAGTTTACTAGGGGGTGGTGGCAGAGGTCATAATGTGAATTTCATCAATGACCACTTATATTTGGTATATCAGGGGTGCTGCATTCCAAGAATCATGTTAATAGGAGCAGAAAGCAGATAACCTCTTTATTTTTCTGCTTTTCCTTTTATAATCCAGTCATTGGGTAGAGAGGGGAGACCTGTTAATGAATTGCAACAGGAGAAAAAAAATCTCCTGATAGACAGGACTGTGCTGTGTGGCAGTGCTGTATAAATCTCAGGAATGGATGGACAGTAGTAGGAATCCTTTGGTAGGTTAAATGGCTCCCACTTACATATTTCATTGAGTTTTTTCCCAAGGCGTTTACGTTCATATGTAGCTCAGATTTAGTGTCACATTTCTTAAAGGGTCTACCATCTTCTTAGTATACCAGTAAAACAATGCAATATGGCCAGCTTAGAGGTTGACTTTGAAAAATGATTATTAACCAAGAGAAGTCAGATCTACAGGACAAAACACTGAGACTGTGATTTTAGTATACAAACTTATATTTCCAAAAACTAAATGTGTGCTTCATAGAAATAATCTTCCAGATTGCATCAATTTGTCTTGGTAACTAATGTGCTGGCTCATGTCGTATCCAGGTGGAATTTCTCCAAGATTCCTTTACAGAAAGTTATAAATAGCCATTTGGCTCCCCTTTCTTCCCACCCCCTTCCCCTTTATGATGTATTCAGAGGGTGATGTAAAAAGGCCATACCCTTGTTTTTGAAGTGTTGAGATTATTTATTTCCTTCCATTTTCCTCTTTGACATAAAGGAAAGATCCTCCTTCCTTGAGGGCATTGTGCTGTCCATTCATCAAACCTGACAAATAACATAGACTAGTATGTTTGTCTACTCACATGTCATGTTTATTATAACCTCTAATTTTGTTTTGTCTTACCACGTATGACGTATATGTAAAATGCAGTCTTTTAATGTTTCCATGGTTTAGTACTTCACTGAACAAAAACTGAACATGGTTTGAAACCTTATCTGGTTTTATAATTAACGCAGTTCCTTTTAAATATTTTTTTCAATAGCCAGAAAGGATGAAAATCTACTGGCCATTGTACTTAAATAAGTAGGAAGAAACTGTCACCAGGACACCCTACTGAGCACTTTTATTTTTGTCATCGCTGTTCATGTGACAAAAGTAATTATGAGCAGTGTGCTGGTGGCACAGTCTTCCTATTCCTATAATTGGACTTAAGCTATTGAGTTCTGTAAACAGAGCCGTATCAGTTAACCATGTAAAAGGTGAACCATTATTATTAATCCTGAGCTTGGGATTCATATTTCAAAACTACTTGACGTTCCCTTTAATGTAGACCCAGCTTAGCATGTCCTAGTTTTTCTCTAAGTACATTTTTATTGAGGTTTTTAAAAGACCGAGAACACAATGTCCTACAGATGTGAGCAAGACCATTATGTCAGCAAATATCAAAACAGTATCTATCAAACATCAAAGAAAAGGGGAGTAACTAAAGTACATGTTAGTAATACAATATTGATTCGTAATATATCCACATGCTGACCCATCGCAGTACATTTACTGTGACAGGTCAGCTCGTACGGGCATAATCCCGTGCCTGTATGTTGCCACTTTATGCCGGGTCTACCTGTGATTATGGCTGAAATCGCTGATTGGCTTAGCGAATGACAAAAGAGAGCCCTGTTGGTAAACAACACAGGACTCTCTTCATACAGCAGCGATGTACCGTGCATTTTTTTTTTTTATCCTGGTAAAGCAGGGAGTAAAAACTGGCACATTGTTTAGTAAAGCACCACACAGGCACATAATTAACTCCTTGATCGCCCTAGATGTTAACCCCCTCCCAGTGTCATTAGTACAGTGACCGTGTATATTTTTAGCACTGATCACTGTATTAAGTGTCACTGGGGATGTCAGTGTTAGGCAGTTCTCCTCAGTGTCAATTAGTGTCAGATTGCCCCGTAGCCCTATGGCAGTCCCACTATAAGTCGCCGATCGCCGCCATTACTAGTATAAAATAAATGTAATAAAAATTGCAGTATCTATACCATAGTTTGTAGGCACTATAACTTTCACACAAGCCAATCAAAATGCACTTATTGGGATTTTTTTTCCCAAAGACATGTAGCAGAATAGATTTTGGTCAAATGTATGAAGAAATTAATTTTCTTTTTTTTTTAATTGGGTATGTTTTATAGCAGAAAGTAGAAAATATACATATATATTTTTCCAAATATATATCGCAAAAAATAAACCCACTGCTGATCAAATATCACCAAAAGAAAGCTCCCATTTGTGTGGAAAAATTATGTAAATTTTGTATGCATACAGCATAGCATGATCGCACAATCGCCAGTTAAAGTAGCGCAGTGCTGAACTGCAAAAAATGGCCTGGTCATGAAGGAGGAAAACTATTCCGGAGCTTAAGTGGTTATACAAGAATGTGGACTGAGTGGCAATAAATAATTCGGAGAAGAGGATCATTGATTTTGTATGGTAGTTGGGTCTCAAGTCTTATATTTTCATTAAGGCCTTGTTCACACAGGTGTCTGGGAAGTGCAATAAAAACAGGCAGTTGATCACAATTTTATTGTCTCCTGTTTGCCCACCTAAAAGAGAAGTTGCAGCTGTACTCATGCTGTGGCCAAGAGGCAAAGCAACAATTATACTCACATTCAGCAGACTGTACAGCTTCCAAATGCAACCCCTTCAACTGAATGGGGCCACACCGCAACTTTGTGTCCTGCGTACGGTTGCGCTGATGTGCTGCTGGCTTTTCAGGGTTTAAATATGCAGTGAGGAGATGACATAAACTCCCAGCTGCCTGTCAACTACTCTCCGAAAAGCAGCCCACCATGGATCACTTTACAAAGGGGTGAAAAGGGATGTCCTGTGTCACCTACCTAAACTCATTACTGATTTTGCTTTCCTCCATCTGTAAATTGCCTAAGAATTTATTTCCTTGGAAATCTGCAAGATTTTGGCACCTTGCCACAATCGAGTCCGACTGGAACATATTACAGGGTTAATCTGCTTTATGTTACAAATAATACAATATAATCCCACGAGCAGCCTTAAAAATGAAACTAAAATGTGAATTAATTAATAAACCAACTAATAGATAAATTAGTAAATTACCTAGAAAGCTGCCCATGCCTACACATACCCATATAAATGTGCTCAAAATAACGAACAAATTTACAGTGCTGCGCTTTCCTTAGAATATAAATCTCCCACCAATCATACCCTCAAGACAAAACACTTCAAAATGTGGCAGCACAGTGCCTAAATGGTTAGCACTTCTACCTGGCAATGCAAGGGTCGTTGGCTCGAATCCCAACCATGGCATCATCTGCTTGGAGTTTGCATGTTCTCCTTGTGCCTGCGTGGGTTTCCTCCAGGTACTCTGGTTTCCTCACACACTCCAAAGACATGCTGGTAGGTTAATTGGATCCGGTCTAAATTGGCCCTACTATCTGTATGTATGATTGTGAGTTAAGGACTTTAGATTGTACGCTCCTTGAGGGTTAGGGACTGATGTGAATGTAATATAATTATAGTGCTGCGTAAATTGACGGCGCTATATAAGTACCTGAAATAAAATTAAAAAAAATAAAGCCTTCATAGTCTCAATGATGCAGTGAGTCTTTTATAGTTTCTTCTTCACAATCCCCAAGCAGTGAATTGTATTCCCATAATCACTCCATCTCTTCCTAATCCCACTTTTGTTTCTCCGCCACCAAAACACCAGATGTGCCCTCACCTGGAGCTTTTGACCTCCAATAACTTTGGTCAAGAAACGCTTGTGTCCTTTGGAAGTGTACATGGGGTTAGGATGTCTCTTGGATCAGAGTCTTCCTTCAATGGTATAACTGCCTTCTTAATACCTCCTCCTCCACTCAGTATACATGTAGCAAAAAAATAGGCAAAAAAACAATAGTGCTTTATCCTTAAACACTTGTTTATTAAAATTGTCAACTCACATTTGTAGGTGCACCATTGCACCAAATATGTGCATAATATATCAATATCCAACACCGTATTTGTGTATAAATCTCCCAATGCTCTCACATACACGATCCGTCATACCAGTTTGTCAGCTGACCGCAAGAGCCATGACATCAAGTCCCTCCCCTACGTGTTACGCCACAGGGTCACGTCTGCTTTATGTGACACAGAAGATGGTTGAAAGATGGTAGATTGAGTTTCAGTAGTTTTTCTTTTAGAGAATTCGGGGGGAAAAGACTTTGTATTAGGCTGCCTACTTTAATGGCAGTGCTAATAACTTGATTTTGTAGTGTTGAAAACTGTCTGAAAGGAATCACATTTTATTAAAAATATTTTTATTAAAACACAAATTCCCCATTAGAAGGCAGGAAGGAACGTTTTCCTAACATTTACATATACTTCAGTACAATCCATGCCTCTTTAGCTGATGAGTTGGCTTTTTATCTGAAAGGATGCAGGGCGTGGGCTCTGCTATAACCAAGCTTCTGGTATTGTTCATTTGCCAGCGTTTAGTTCATTTGATGAGTGAGGTTTTTCTTGAATGGTATTTAAGTTGCAGAAAAGCTGTGATAGCACTTTTTCTTATACTGTAGCTCTGATTCAGAAGTTGTACTAGTACAGCCACACTATAGCTTGGAGTATATTGGGACCTTACTGTGAAAACTCTGTTATGACCTTAATATCCACTATGCCTACATTTCTACAGCATTGCAAATAAATCCTATATGTGCGTATCTAGTAGTAGTAAGGCACATTCAACTACTCTTGTTCTTTAGATTGTAAGCTCTATCGAGCAGGGCCCTCTGAAGCCTCTTGTAGTGAATTGTAATATAACTGAACTTTATGCCCTTGTGTTGTAAAGCGCTGTGTAAACTGTTGGCGCTATATAAATTTTGTATAATATTAAAAATGTTGAAGATGCTAAGAAACGTATCAAGTCCTCTTCTCCAGTTCTAATGAGTGTTGGGAAGATACCCCAGCATTCATATCCATACAAGGTAACCCAAGTCACCTTGATCCAATCACAATGGAAAGCCAGGATGAGGAATGTGAAATTGGGGAATCCCTTCCCCCTTCCCTTTTTAGTTGCATAATCTTATCCTAGGTGTCAGGAAGGTTTAAAAAGATGTTAATCCTCAAGAGTTCTGTTGTATTTGTTAGGTTGCTCCCACTTTTATAATATGTGTAACATTGCTGTTTTCCCTGAGCTAGACTAAAATACTTTGTGTATGTGAAGCCATTTTTTTTTTTTTTTGGATGGATTAGGGAAGGGTTAAAACCCCTAACAGACAATTTTTTTGTTTGTACTCTGCTGGAGAGATCCCCCTCCTTTTTGCTTCCCTTTGTCTTGCAGATTTAAAGGATAAGTTCACCTTTTGCAACACTTTACACCTATATTCAGGTTGTATTATGTTACAAATGCAATGCTCCCACCCTCCCGCCCCCTATCTCCCATCCCCCATCCCCCATCTTGTCAGCTACCTAGGGATCTTTTCCTCCCGCTTTCCTGGCAAAATCTTAAACAAAAAAAAACACATGGCTCCACCTTCCATTGTTTATTCACAGTATTCTGTGAATGGGAAAACTACAAGTACCAACAGCCTTTGCGACCTGCCATGGTGCTGTGAGCACTCTGGTAGTTCATTGATTCTTCCTATCAGTGTAAAACTGTACGATGAACAAGCAAACAGATTACACAGACAGTCTGCAGGAGACCTGCATGGCATCAACGATCTGCTGATCGCTGGTGCAGTGCTTTCCAGACTCCTAGAACAAAAAATAGTAAATGCACATTTTTTTTTTACCTGCAAAAAGTGCATTATTATTTTTTTGTTAAAAGGTGAACTTATCCTTAAGCCTGGGTTCACACTGATGCAGTCTGGAATTTGCAGCGTTTTCTGTGCGAATTCCGCACCGCACCAGAATCGCACCCCGTTCATGCGAGCTGCTACGGGTGTGTGTATGTTAACAACACCCTGAAATCAGTGCACAAAACTCAGTGCGATGTGCAGAATTGGATCGCATAGGTGTGAATACTCATGCGATCCAGTTCTAGTGTGGACCCAAAAAAAGGTTCTGCACCTTTTTGGTGCAGATGCAGTGCGACTTGAGTCATACAAAATGTATTGCTCACATCATACACAATTCACATGTGATTTGCACAGGGATGTGGCGCGGTTCTTGTGTGAATCACATGCGATGTACCGCACCGCATGAGTGTAAACCTAGCCTTAATATTTAAGTGTGCGGAAAACCATAGTGAGATTTATTCCCATCTTAAAACTGTTGTCAATAGAACATTCATTCCCAAATGATTATTTCCCCTAACATTGGGCTCTCATGAAAGCTATAAGGCCTGATTCACATCTCGTGACAGAACGGGCAATGCACTTTTGGGTGCCAGTGTTCTTTACTATTCTTTAGTTTAAAAAAAAATGCACTACAGTTGTCACCCAAGAAGGAGCACAAGTTTATTTTTGGGCAGCCGATAAAGTGAAAGGGCTGTCCTATGTGCGACATGTAAAATTGCATGCAAATCAAAATCGCAAGTGGGAACACTTGTTCCTGCTTCACGAAAATGTGAATGCAGCCCAAATGTTTGGATTTCCCATCACTTTATGGCTTGGTAACTAATGGTCCCTAGGACAAATAGAGGGCTTTATCATCCCAGAGGGGACTCTGGGGGGGTAAAAAAAAGATAACCTTTCCTACTCTATCCAAACAAAAAGAAAATATTCTTTTACATATACTTTAATCACTTGGTGCCTTCTCTTGTCAGCCCTTTAAGGGATTCTGAAAGATGGGAGGTAGGTCACTGTGATGTTTCAGGCCAGCTCAGTGGATTGCTTTAAAAAAGGCCTGGATTCTTTCTTGAATACACAGAATATAACTGGATACTAACATTTATAGGTGAAGTTGATCCAGGGAATATCCAATCGCCTCTCGGAGGATCAGGAAGTAATTTTTTTTCCCCTGCAGGAGCAAATTGGATCAGGCTTTGCTGAGGGTTTTTTTTTTTGCCTTCCTCTGGATCAACTGTGGGTATAGGATTATATCTTTTTTTTTTTTTTGTGGTTGAACTGGATGGTCTTTTGTCTTTTTTCAGCCAGACCAACTATGTGATTGGCTGTTAGTGGTCGCATCCCATAAGCTTTCAGTGATGAATGGGGAGCCGTAGCTGACAGCTCGGTCTCAGCACAGATTAGTGGAGCAGGCTGGCACATGTGTATAGCTGATGTTAAGGTCCTCCCGTTGGCACACTGTATGTTACACTGGTGGGAAGGGGTTAAGAGTGTACAAATGTGTTATTTAGTTTTTTGTTTTTTTTTGTAGTGTTATGTTGACAGTTGTGTTGGAGTAGAAATATGAGGTTTCTATTGGAAATAATTTTCATTATTGTCATGAGTCGTTTGTAGGGGAGCATTGCTAGTGTATTGAGGCCTCTCCTGACTTCTTTGTGAACAATCACTTTGACTGGAAATGAGTAACAGGCTTTGATTTGAAGACTTGGGATATAACCATAGTATCCCATCCTGCAGGCACTCCTTTTCCTGTTGTAAATGTGCAGTAGTTCAGCTATACAGATCTTCCCACAGATTGTCTTGCTGGCTGTTTAAACTCTTACTGGATTGACAAATACGCTGATACACACTTTGTCACATTTTCACTAAATGACCTCATAGCAAATATCCCCAGAAACCTTTGAGAAATCGTATTGAAGTAGACCTGGAGGCACTTCCATTCTTTCTTTCCTTAATAGCTCCTGTCACTTAATTTTATCTATAGAATTTATTTAAAGGTCAGCTAGTGTTAACCTCTTCATGCCAATCACCTCCTGGTCCTTTTAAGAGTTCTAAAAGCCAGGATGTGTGCATTTGAGAGCTTTCCGATCATGTGACAGCCAATCAGAAGTATGCATCCAGAGCTTAACTATCTCCTCCAGCTACCATGCTGGAAGCATGCAGGGAGTACACTCAGCACGGTAAGCTGTTTTAACAGGGCCGCTTGGTGTTGAGGCTGGTCGTATATCCTTATGACCAGCGTCATTAGATAAAGTTGATCCAGGGAATATCCAATTGCCTCTCGGGGGATCAGGAAGGAATTTTTTCCCTGCAAGAGCAAATTGGATCATGCTTTTCTGGGTTTTTTTGCCTTCCTCTGGATCAACTGTGGGTGTAGGATTATAACTTTTTTGTAGTGGTTGAACTGGATGGACTTTTGTCTTCTTCGTTTTTTTTTTTTTTTTGTTTTTTTTTAGCCAGACTAACTATGAACGTTTAAACTTTTTTTGTTGTCTTTCCCTCATCCTGCTTTTTAATCAAGCATCAAGGCAAGTGGGGATATCAATCAACCTGATAGTATAGTACATATCGTTGGCCAGATGTAAAAAAGATGTTACTGGCCATTGTGTAACAAATAATCAGCAAGATCACTCTTGGGTGACTTTTCTTTATTTCCTACTTTCCTCCGCTGTTTTAAATCCCTTTTTACAGTAGCAGAAATGGGTTGTGTGTTTTGTGGGTTCTTGATACTGGTCTGCCTTTCTTCAGTTGTTTTCCTCTAAAAGTCATTTGTGATATGAAACCTAAAGATGGCCATACACGGTTCGAAAATTGTCTGGCTCAGCAGGGACAGGCCAAATTTCAATCCATGCTTGGCTGTTCCCATTTACAAGAAGTCAATCTACTGATCTGAATTGAAAATTCAGTTCCACTTTCAGAGTACAGTGACACAGTGGGGAGGATTCCTTCATTCACCTCGAATGTAGAGTTGGGGAAATTGGCTCAGGGTTTTGTTTTTGTTTTTTTTGTTTTTTTATAAAACTGAGTAATGATAGGCTCTCATAAACAAGCTTGTTGGAAAATTTTGGTTCAGTCAGTGCTGCAGAATACAATAACAGTGGATGGAGTGAGGATTCCTTCTTCCGCCTTGCTTGTGTGGATGATAGAATCCTTTTCAGTTCTTTTTTAAATCAATCTGCTGGCTGTTCAAAAAAGCTGATCTATGTTTGGCAAACCTCGTCATGCCGGCGCCTCCCGGCCCTTTAAGGGGTTTCTGACACCAGGAGGCGGGCGGGGTTTAGGGCAGGGTGGATTTGATTTAAATCAAACTGATTTAAATCACTAGTCAGTAAGGCTTGATTTAAATCCTAGTTTTCTACATAAAGACTAATTCTTGCTGGTATAACTTTAATATGCAAGTAGATGAAGATTTTTAGAATAACAACTTTTCGTGTTAGTTTTTTTTATCCCCAGTTTAATAGATTAATCATTCATATTTGGACAACTTTTCTGTTGTACTTAGGAAGGAGAAAAATAATCATTACCTTAATAACAGTTTAAATAGATTTATT